>NW_008334950.1:764258-773718 GCF_000622305.1 Nannospalax galili | reverse complement strand
CAGGCATAGGGCATAGTGCAGGCCAAGAGTGAGCTGGGATATGGCAGCTGAATTCCTGGGGTTATAAGAAGGGGCCAAAGACCTAGACAGGCTCTTCATCCTGAAAAGGAAGCAACACCACAAGAAAGAACCAAGATTGAGGCTTGGCCCCATGGACAGAGACAGAGTCTGAACACTAAGGTAGAGGTGTGAGACAGGCCACCAGCAAACAGGAAACGAGACAGTCCCAGAAATGGGAGAGATTTGAGTCTGAGAGTCTTGGACAAGGAGCTATAATTAAAGATCACCAAACTTATCTAAAAATTTGTATTTAATTTTTTCATATTTTATTTTTTATTTTATGTGTATGTATGTATTGCCTCAAACTTATAAAATCATGAAAATTAGCTTAATAGAAACAATATGGAAACACATTAAAGTGTTATTAATAAAATCTATTTTAATAACAATGTTTTAAATGTTTTTTATCTTGTCTACTTTATATGAACAGGAGCTCTGATAGTTTCCTCAACAAATGGCCATACAGCTATACATAGATGGTCCCAAATCAGCCTGGGTGGGATAAGGCTCTGATGCCATCAGAGGTGGTTTTCTCTGGAGTCTCAGAGTTGACTATATAATTCTTTCTTTTTCCAACTTCAAGAGAATGTGTGCATCACCAGAAATGCAGCCTCTTTCTTCATTTTCAAAGTGTACTGTCTATTTCTATTCACTTTCTCGTTGTGCTGGTTGACATGCTTCTGTAATCACATCACCCAACTTTTTATAGAAGGTTAGTCATTATAGACTGTACCCTTGTGGGTACAGTCTTAACTGAAAAGCTTTAATTCGGCCACATCTGCAAAGTCACTTTTCCTGCAAGATTCTGGGAATTGTAATTTATCTTTGGGGAGTAGCATTTTTTTAGAATTCTCCATTACCTTTGCCCTTACTTGTCCATTTTTAATCAGAGGCTCATTCATAATAAAAATTTTAAAGATAAAGAATGCAAGAAAAGTAGAAATTTGGAAGAAAGGTTAAGCTAAGGCCAATAAAGTCTATAGGCATTTATGTCTTAGAAAAGAAGTATAATGAATAATGAAAGAAATGGTATTACTTTCCAAAAAACAGAACAGACTGCTGCACACTCTAGTAACGCAGAAGAATAATGTTTTCATATGAAGCCAGATAACCAGAAAACTTGAATAGACTCTCAGGAGACAATTAAAATCAACGAAATCATTAAACTAAGGCAACTCATAAATCAAGGCAGATAAAAGTCCTGTTTTTCACAACAAATATGTGATACTTGTTGAAAAATAGGTTTGTACACACCCGTCTCACAACACTTGCAGCTGGTTTGTGGTGTTCGGTCTCAGCTAAGCATGTCCAGTTGTTGATTATCTTTTCTAAGCAGCTTCAGGAGTAATCTATGTATTCAAGAGCAAGTTTTTGTGACCATATTTGTGACTTGCAAATATTTCCCCCATCCTACTATATCTTGTCTTCCTAACAAATATGGTCTCTCACAAAGCAAAAGTTGTACTTTTATAAATCAGAATTTAAAATTTTCCTTTCAAAGATAAATTTCAGACTTTGCACCTAGTCTTAGATTACAATATTTTTTTGGCATATTTGGTGTGTTTTATTATTATGTTTTGGGAGCTAGTTTACATTATCCTTTTTGATGAAACACTGTGTTGTCCCAAGATCATTTATTTGTAGTTCAATATGTGTTTTGACCACCGTCCACTCTATATAAGAAAATATGCTAATTCACTAAGCATCTGGTTAGTTTCTTACAGAAAATTATGTTTTTTCCACTCCTACAATGGTACACAGTGGTATAAATTGAGTGTTTAAAAACATTGTTTATCTTCTTGCTGTGATGGAGGCCAGAAGGTCCAAAGTCAGAAGAAGTGTTAACATTGTTGCATTTCTTTCTGGAGTCTGCTAGATTTTATTCTTCTTGTGATTTCCAACCTCTTGTGGCTGTTCACATATTTGACAAATGGTACCACTTCTTCTCTTTAGCCAGACAGTAGCTGGGGAGTATTGTCTCTTCATGTTACTATAATGGATACCTCTAGATTCTCAATGATTCTACCAGGCTCATCCTGATAATGTGCTGTCATTTCTCCATTTTAAGATCGTTTTAATTTGACCTACAATTTTAATTTCCCTTTACTATGCAACATAAGACAGCTGATTTCTTGGGACCAGATCATGGGCATCTTTGGGGAATTATTTTGCTTGCCAAAGGGTCTGCATGGAAATGTCAATCAACAGTTGGACAGAATTCTGTGATCGCAACTAATCTCTTGGCATTGTGTATGTAGAGAAACACAAAGATTCCAATATTGTTTGAATTTTGTAAACTCTATGTTTACTACTTATTGAGAGAGTTAGTTTTGTTTATACAACAACATGTACTGAGAAATTTACTAGTATGAATATCACTCTGGGGTTAATAAATTGGAGGCCTCAAAGATTGATTATTTTTATTTATTTTTCTGTCTCACAAATCAAAACAATTTCTAAACAAGGAATGACAGAACATAGAGGAAAAATTACTTTCTATAATTAGAGATTTTCTCACAGACCTCTTAATGAAGAAAATAAAAGTAGTATTGACTGGAGTACAAAGGTTCTCAACAATGCTGTGACAATACTACTCCTTGAGTATAGTCATCTAAACACTGGGTAAAAAGACACCTTGAAATAAGTTGTTGAATATATACTCTATATTGAATGGAGTTGCAAAATGCAATATTACAGCCTTCTGGTGTATCATTCATGTCAAATATTACCTACACACCCTATAGGAGAATGAATTCTAAAGGCATTTTAAGGTTTTGAGATTTCAGATATTTTAAGTTGTAATGGGAGTGTCTCATTACACACACAAAAAAAACTGTATGCTTTGTCTTACACAAATTTGAATGCAAGGAAATGGGAATATTTGGGTGAAGTGAAAATGATACAGGTGTCCCATTTAGGGACTGTGCATTTTTTATTCTCTGACTGATCAGCTGAGGGTCCCTGTATTTTAAGCAATGGTCTACTATGTTCACTGAAGAAGTGAAGGTTAGAAATCATGAATACTTTCAAAAACATACATAGATAAAAATAAGTATATGTGCTAAATCTTCATATATTCATTGTTTTAAACATGATAAATACATGTTTAACGTAGATGTGTTCACTCACATTTTTTGTCTCTTCCTTGGTTATTACAGATTTGAGTACATAGAAGGAAGAAGGCCAAGAGGTTGTTCTACACTTCATTATCTTCTCAGATAATTATTACAGAACCCAAGGTGTTGGACACTAAGATAACAAAAATTAATGGGGAATTCATTTGAAACCAGGTTTATAAACTAATAATGAATTGGCAAATGGTTTACATTTTATGTGCTTGATTTGATCTATTAACAAGAGTTCATTGGATTTCCCTATGAAGAAATTATTTCAATTTAATCCACATTGGGAAAGTCTTCTCTTTAACTTATGTTATTACAGCCTATAAATTGTCCGTGTATTTTATCACTGTAATATATGCACTTTGTTTTTAAATGTCTATGTGAAATAAAATTTCAAAATCATTAGAGATTAGCCACAGAAATGCATGGAAGAAAATAAATTGGTTTCATTCAGCTGTACAATAACAGTTATGAAGAATTAGAAAAAGGAGAAGTGTATACAACAGGAAAATAAATAGTATTTTCATTCATTATAATTAATAATTTCCTTCAGGCTAGCATTTATGCTACAGTTGCAAGTAATTTTACTGTTGTTTAAAACTGTCCAACATTCTTACAGAGTCTTTATTCATACCTAAGTGAATTTGTCATATTGATTCAGTCTCATCATGTAATGAGAATGGGACTTAACATTAACATTCCAAATTAAATAATTAATTACATTCTGCTTCAATTATACTTACTAAATAATACAAAGTCTCTAGCTTAACTCCTGCAGGTAATTGATTTTGTAATAGGAGTCCTAAATAAGTGTTTGAAAATTATTAGGCCACTAGCACATGTGCACTGGCTAATTAGACAAAGTTTTGTTTCGCTAAACACATCAAGCTAATGGCACTAGTACGTTCTATATGTAAAATATATCTGAGTTATTTGCTCATATGATTTTTGCTTTTAGTAACGCAGATTTCTTTATCTGATAGCTAATTCTTTCAGTAGTCTCCAATATGAGCTATACTTTTGATCTTTCTAAGTTGTCCTTTCTCATGGTTTTGGCAAGAACTGCCATTTAATGGAATCTTAATTAGGTATAAATGGAAAAAAAAATCAAAAATTGATTTCTCATTATTCTAGGATTTCCAACAATAACAAGGAGGACTGTCAAATATGGTAAGCAATTAATTTATTTTCTTTGCAGTCTTTAAGCTTATGGATTGAAAAATTAAATGTTGTATTTCAGGATATGCAGTTATGACTGGGAACATTTCTTAATATGCAGAGATTGAACTCCGCTCAGAGCCTTATATTCACAGATTTGTGCTATGTAATAAAAATTTTAAGGACAAAGATGTTTTTGCAACTACCAGGAATTTGTAGCCCCTGAATAACTTAAAAAACAAGCAAAAAAATTGATCTGACTTGTGCTAGCTGTGAGTTTTTATTTTCCTTGAGAAGCCAAAATCACATCAGAGAAGGCAGACAGTTCCTGGAGTCTGTTAAATGGTTACCCCAAACTGCAAAAATCATTGGTAAACTCTTCCCAGTGTGTCTTTTAAAAATATTCTCCCTAGTTCAGAGCCTTTTCTGTCTCTCCCTGTGGCTGTCTCTCTGTCTCTCTTTCTTTTCATCTCCCTCATACTTTCTCTCTCCCTTGCCAGTATAAGATAATTGGGATTGAAAACAAATATTCATGAAACTGGATGTAGGATGATATTGGCCTTCAACTAGGAATCTGAAGTGTGCTTGTCGTGTTAGTTTACATAAGTGAAGAGGAATGGAGTTTACTGGGGGAGCTGCAGCCAGAGTCCCCTCTTCAGTTTGCAGACATAGATGCATGGCAGTATCATGCTTGGAGAAACTGAAATAAACCCACACAGAAAATAATCAGTTAAAAAGCATTCAAGTGTAAACAAACACGTGGATAAAGACCACTTTGGAACAAACAGGATTCCTAAAATGAAAGCCAGAAACACAAAATGAAATTTAAAGCCTTTCTAAATGTATGAATTCACAGCTACTATTTGTTATAAATCTTGTGGCCATTTAATTATATCCTTTCTACACTAATTTATAAAAATTCAAGTATTATACATATTTTAAAACATATATATATATATATATATGCACATATATTAACATTACCTTCAAGAATTCTCACGTTTCTACCATGGATAGTGCTGTACCCAACCTTCAGCAGAAAAGCTTCTTTTTGCAGTAGGCAGAAATTAATGTCTAAACTGATAACTGGTTAAAGTGCTGAGAGCACGTGAACACAGAAAGTTGCCATTGCTCCAATGAATTGCCCTCCAACTATCCTCGGTGGCAAGAATCTCTAATTAAACTCAGTGAGTCACATGAAAAAGAAGACATGAATGTGGAATGGAGACTTTTTGGAGAAACAGGTTTCAACAGGAGAGGGAGAGGGATGAGAGATGAGAGTGAGTGTGTAAACCACATAAAATTCATTATGTAAATACAGTACATGCCCTTTTTTCAATGTATATTGACTTTTTATGCATTTCATAAAATATACCTACATCATATTTAGATTCTCTTCGTTATCCATAGGTGCTAACCCCCATAGCCACCCCTGTTAAGGCTTATCCAGTCAAGTTTGTGTATCCAGATAGGCCATCTACTGGAGCCTGGTCACTGTATCTAACGTTACTCCTTTGAAGATCAGCTTTCTCTCACCTAGCAGTGATCAGTTGCCATTAGTTCCATGGCTAAGGTTGGGGCCTCCTGCCAATTTCCCAGATCTTTGCTGGTTTTTGTTTGAGTTTGCATGTGTTTTGTGCATGCCGTCACCATTCCTTTAAATTAATATGAGCAAGTTCCCAGAATCCTGGAAGACCTTGTTTCTGTATAGAGTATAGCCTGATCTACATAATAGTTCCAAGCCAGCTGTGGCTACAAGGGAAACAATATATATGTATTGGAGAGGTACATTATAGTTTTCTTATGAAAGTATGTATTTGCCCTGCCAACACGGTGGGTGTTTCATATATATGTAGTGAAGAAATTTTAAGTGGAAACACATGGAAGACTGGTTTATTTTCACAGGTACTGAGATTTTTTTAAAAAAAAACAGAAACATTTTTTCAAATCTCCGAGATCCAAATATGAACATTTTACTAAAGCAATACTGAAGTCTAAATCTGTGGCACAATCATTGTGAACATGGGATTTGTCTATGTTTCTCTAAATTGATCTGTAATTATTAGAAAACTATTCTCATTTTTACCAAACTTGGTTTGTGGTTATTGGTATATTGTCATTTTTGAAATTTAAAATACCTCTTATTTAATGCCAACAAAATTGGTTATAATCAAATTTTAAAGTAATAATAATTTGGCTTCACCTTTCTATGAATAAATAAATAAAAGTACATAAAAATTCTTTCAAAAATTTAGTATAAATATAAGGTATTATAATAGTAATATATTTATGCAATCTATAGCAATACACTACATGTAATTTAAGTATTATAATACTACTGTTAAGGATGTGTATCTCTGTGCACATAAGAAGAAAACAATGCTTTTATAATTTCTTGTGGTTTGAATCCCAGAAAACTTATTCAGATTGTCTTACACAAAATATAGAAATGTATTGATTCATATAAATGGAACATAGAACTAGAGTTTTATTCAAACACAGCTATGTTCAGTGTTGAAAAATGCAAACTATTTGGATTCACTGTATCTGTTGACTTTGCTGTCTTTACCTAAATAACTTTGATACCAGAAAATGCGTTTAACATATTTTACTTCAGGTCTGTGTCCTGGTTTGCTAGTGTAGATGTTGCTTTTATTAATGCAGGTTTTATTCTCTCATGTGTTGAATTGTTTAACTATCTTGCAGTCTTCCATAAACTTATCCTCTAGTGTACACAGGGGAATATCATTGGGGTAGAAAAACAGTAACAACAAACAAAAGTCCCTTCTGGATCTATATTGTACAGGATTTTTAAGGATGATTATGAAATTTGTAGGAAACAGAACTGAATAAGTCACATCTTTTAAAAATAAATGAAGCTTCAGGTGTTCAGGATATCTTTTAGAGACAATCTCAGTATGAGAGGCATGGTAACATTAAATGTTTACATTGAGTAAAATGTTCACCTTAAGATACAGAATGATAAAAAAAAATAAACTAAAAAAGAAATGTAAAACTCACTAGCAGAAGTGTTATTTAAACTATGAAGTAAAATCATAGGAGCTGAAATGAATAATTAGAATGATGAATACAGGCTAGCCAAAGAAGACTACAAATAACCCATCAGCTCTGATGTCCAACACCTTCCTCCCTGTTGTCACAATTTCCTCCAAGATAATACATTCCATCTTTGAGGGAAGCTGCTTCAGACATCAGGAGTTTAAAGGGAGGTGAACTATTCCAATGTGCAGGAAAGCTCCTCAAATGTATGAAGTAAACAAAACAAAAGCTTCTGGAAAACCCTGAAACTGACCAGATTCAGAAGGCACTTCTATCTCCAAGTTTATATTCGCATTGAGGGCTGTCGAGAGACTTCTCAGAGAAGTCAAACTACCTAGATGCTCACCAGACAAGCTGATTTGCCTTGAACAGGCTCAGACCACCCGAACCACTGGGAAGAGGCAGAGAGCAGGCAAGCTGCCTGGAAGTGGCTCAGAACACCTAAGCTGCCGAAAAAGATGCTCTCCAAAATGTTGACCTTCTTGCTCTGTGTGCAGTGATCTCCAGCTTTCCAGCTCTTGCAATCTGTCACTCATGTTGAGGTGGGCTTCTGATGATGCATCTCTTTTTTAGCCATTTCTGCTCATCTTCACTAAGTTGGACTTTGGTGGTATACTGTCACTGGATTCCTGTCATAGGTGAGTATACCTTTTTTTTTTTTTTTTTTTTTGGCCCATGTTTCCCCAGGAATAATATCACACTACACACATTACTGGTCACATGGAAGGAAACATTTTCTGGCCCCTGATGATCAGTGGTGCTGGAAGTTTGGGTCTACCAGTGTAGTCTTGTAGTTATATGTGAACTGTAGCATTTAATTGATATGGGCTATTCTTTAAGGTTATCTCCCTAACTTTGCATTTCTAAGGAAAAAAAGCACTTCAGGAAACCAGCTGCTCTAACTTCCTAGACCTAATAGTAAATCCAATGACTACAATCTCTCTAGTAACAAGCAAGAGGCATGCAGTTTTCATGAAAGAGAAATCTGTGTTGATGTTTTAAAATATCTCTCCTGGTTGAAATATGGTGTGGTTCAGTCACAAAGGAAACTGCTACACAAACAGTACTTGGAAAACCAACCACAAAGTAAAAGTGAAAACCAAAATTTGCTTAGAAGATTTATTGAATTTGAATGTTAGCAAGCATATAGACAAAATAATTAGTGGAGAGCTTAGAATATTTCACATTTTCAGTTGGGGAAGTTACTAGAGAAAAATGTAATTTTTACAAATTCTGTATTTTGAAATATTTAGTGAGCAATAGGAAACTGTTTGTTACACATATAACTCAAATTAAATAACCGTTTTCAAACGAACAAACAAAACACTATTTACTTTGAATAATCTGGAAAGCAAACTCCTCTGCAATTATCCTCAATAGCCACTGGATGGCAGTATTATGTTATTCCTGTTGATCTCTTTCAGTAATTTTATATACTTCAAACTAGAAATCTGCCTTTTTAAAGAAAAAAAAAATTCTAACAAAAATAAAAAGTTATATCATCTTAGAAAGCATTTATGTTTGGTCAATCCACCATGCAAGTCCATTTTTAGCCTGTTAAATGTGTTGCCTAGCTCCGAAACAGAATTTTGAAGGCTTGGCTTTGTTTAATATGTATTTCTTTTCTTTTTTTTTTTACAGCATTGTTGGAGTCAGTAGTAAGAATAATTACACAATTCTGTATCCTTCTTATTATTACCTGTTTAGATTACTTAACTGAGGCAATTGAAGTATGGGGGGTGTTAGTAAGCTGGGGTGCATATGAGGGAGTGAGTCTCAATGTAATCAAATTATCTTGTGTGAAATTCTTGAAGAACAAACAAAAAGATAACTTTATCCTAGAAGCCACATATTTTTTCTTATATTCCCACAATTGGAAAGGTATTCTTTTTATATATAATTCATAAATAAAATGAGCACAAACTTTGAAAAAAAAGTCTAAAATGTTAAACTTCGCCCTGGGTATATATTCATGTCAATTAAAAAACTATTGAAAGATACTAATAATCGATGCAAAATATTTTTATATTTTTGATTTTCATCAAAAATCCTGTAAATAT
>NW_008334950.1:760917-764206 GCF_000622305.1 Nannospalax galili | reverse complement strand
TATTTAGTAATATAAATTAAATTGTACTACTAGATCCTGATTGTTGTACATCAAGCTATTTGTACTTCTGTGAAAATGTATATTTTTTCCAGATTTTACCTACAATTATGTTCTCTAAGAATTATTATGCATGACATGATAGAGTGCACTTGGTCTACTAATACCCAGGGGGCTGAGGCAGGAGAAATTCCAAATCTGAGGACAGCTTGAGTAAAAGGGTTAGATTATGTGTCAAAAAGTAGAAAAAAAAAGAAAGGAAAAGTAAAAGAGAAGGAAGATGAGGAGGGCGAGAGGAGAGGAATGAGTGGAAAAGCACCAGCACCAACACAAATTTTGTGGGATAGAATATCATATGTCTGTTTAGTATGCTGTGTGTTACTGGCACAAGCGATTTAAGAAAAGAGATTTAAGACCTGGAGAGAAGGCTCCTACGTGGGTAAGAGCATGGGCTGCTCTCCCAAAGGACTGGGGTTAGGTTCTCAGCACCTATATTGAGGCTAACAACTGTAACTCCAGTTTTAGTGGATTCTATGCCCTCCTCTGGCCTCCATGGACATTGCATGTACTTACATACATGCAGGCAAACCACTCATACACAGTTTAAAAAATAAATTAATAGGCATCCTAATTAGGGACAAGCACTCTGTGGTCTCCTGTTCTCTGCACATTGCTCAACTGCAAGTTTCTGTTAATCATCATCTTCTGTATAAGGAAACTTCTCTAATGAGAGTTGAGAGATGCATTCAACATATGTGTAGAGGTTATATTGAAGAAAATCTCAATAGAAGATTCAATAAAAAATAAACAGTTGAATTTAAAAAAGATGTATAATTTAATTAGCAAACAATTCTGGTGTCTGGGAAGTCCAACAGCATGGAGTCAATGTCCTGGCTAGGTTCTCCTGACCAAATCACAACATGGTGAAGTAGAAAGGGTACAGGGCACAGTCATAAGGGATTACTATGTGGGATTACTTCTTCACGAAACAATCACACACTCTCAGCATATACTCACTTCCACTGTATGGGCATTAATAATTTTTAGACATGAAGACCCTTGATAATCATTTCCATCTTGTGTGTATCTCTCAAAATTTCAAACTTCCCGACTTGACCCTTCAAGTGACAAACGAGCCCACACTATAGTATCATTTGATGAAATCAGCATGGTCTTAGTTATGACTTGTACTGAATGGAATTAGAATACCAGAGAAAACTGTGTTTACTTATTCTCTGAAACTAATTAGAAATCATTTTATCCATATATCTTTCCTTATTTATTCAGATTAGATTAAGTATGAATTCTTATTGTAGAAAATTGTATTAATTGCTCAAAAATTCAATAAAAATTGTAAAAAATTTCATTAAGTACTTACATAAACTATAATCTTATTCACATATAAATTTAATAGAATTTATCTTTACCTTCAAATATCAAATGGAGTATTAAGAGAAACAAAGGTCAGTTAGCAAGGAAAGAGTCAGAGGAAAGTTTTTAAGTTCAGGTAAACACTAATGAAAACCAATCAGGACTTACTGAAATTCTTATCCAGCATATACTACTGGAAAGAATTCCTGAAGCCTGGAATAAAATGCAGCCTGGTTATTTTATTCATTAAATCAGTGAAGTACCTGCATGTAAACAACTTCAGTGTCATTTAAAAGAAGAAACAAACCAAAATTTTAGCTTAAAGTAGTGAAAGAGGAGATTGGGAGTGATGTTTGAGGGCAAAATATGTGGGATTAGGCCAATTGTTTAAACTGATTTGCAATCCTAGATGGTTCCTTCATTTTTATGACCTTTTACTCTTCTGTATTTTTTAACAGAAACAAATGTTTAAAATTTTTTCAGTGTCATTTAAAAGAAGAAACAAACCAAAATTTTAGCTTAAAGTAGTGAAAGAGGAGATTGGGAGTGATGTTTGAGGGCAAAATATGTGGGATTAGGCCAATTGTTTAAACTGATTTGCAATCCTAGATGGGTCCTTCATTTTTATGACCTTTTACTCTTCTCTATTTTTTAACAGAAACAAATGTTTAAAATTTTTTTAATTTTATTTTAGCAGTGAAGCAACATAAATTAGTGTACTAATTGGAAAAAATTTTAGGAATAGTGTGCAAGAAATCCAATTTCATTTGTGCTGCAAACGCCCATATTTTTGTGAAATTTCTGTGAGTAGATGATATAGACCTCTTTTTAGCATGCATAGGCTATAAAAATAAAAGGTTCATCTCCAAGATGAACTGTGGATATGATTTATATTACTCCTTCTGAGTGTTGAATAGAAACACATACTATGGAGAGAGTGACAGAGCGAGAGCGAGAGCAAGAGCGAGAGAGAGAGAGAGAGAGAGAGAGAGAGAGAGAGAGAGAGAGAGAGAGCAAGAATTAGTGAAACAGCAAGAAACCAGGTATTTGCTGTATTAACAATTGACACAGTGATAACTAGGATGCAGAGCTATAGAACCAGGGACGTCAATACTGATTTTCTTGGCTTCTTCGCACTAAAGGTTCTTATACTGTGGAGGTAGAATTGATTCAGCCAGAAAATGTGGAATTCTGTCTTTAGAAGTGACATGTCTTTCTATTGTTCTTTTTCCTAATCTTGTAGACAGATGGAAAATGGAGGGTTTGGTACAAGTAAGGTAAAGTGTACAGAATGAAATTTGGAGCTCTAGCAGAGAGGATAGATGAACAGTCTCTGCTACTTCCTTCATGTTTACCCTCTCATCCCACACAGGACAGATTGATGTTCCAGAAGACAGTAAACATCACAAGAGTAATCATGGATCAAATCTGACATGAGAGAGTAACAAACGTCATATCCAATAGAGAATTTTTCCTTTGTTTTTAGCATAAAATACGGCCATGTGGATTATCTAGGTTCATTATTTTCTGCCACTCTAAATAAGCAGGCAATCCCTATAGTTCTTTATTTAAACATGAAGATATTACACTGTTAATTTGCATGGAAAAAAGCCTTACAACAGTATGAATGAAGACTAAACGTAATTATTAGTTTTATCATAAAAATGATTCAGTACATGCCTAATAGGGAAAGTACCTTGTATTCCCTTTATACTTTCTAACTATTACCTTTATAATAAATTGCCTTCCATTTCCCAATGGAAACTAGAACATATTTCTATAAAGTGGCCATTTATCTGATTACAAAAATAGCTGGAGTACATAAATAAAACAATGAAAGCTAAGTAAATTCAACTTGATCTCAATAAATTAAATTGATCTAACAAACAAAATTGGCTTGGAAATATACATCACATTTTAA
>NW_008334950.1:729347-760834 GCF_000622305.1 Nannospalax galili | reverse complement strand
GGTCAGAAGAGGGCTTTGGATTCCCCTGGAACTGGAGTTAAGGACGATTTGAAGCCACCATATGGGTGCTGGCAATCAAACCTGGGTCTTCTGCAAGAGCAGTCAGTGCTCTTAACCACTGTGCCATCTCTCCAGGCCCTCAACTGCACTCTTACTGTAGCAAAATTATATAATAAAGTGGTATGCAAATACTATCAAACTATTGGAAACTTCTATCTAAACTGGAGTCCATTAAAATTCATAGGGCATAGTTATAGCATGTTTTTTTAAATATCTCCCATTTTCAGTTTTGATATGAGAGTATTTGTAAGAGTTTATGATGAGAAATTAAATAAAATTGAACAAACAAACTTCAGATTGTACAGTACTAAAGTACTGTTTAAAGATAAAATGAAGACTATAGGGTCATGGATGGTTGTGCCACACTTTCCTGGCCCTTCTCTCTCATGTACTCCTTATACACACCTTGTGTTCTAAGTGTGATTACTACAATAGAACAGAATTTCCATTGCTAGCACCTAGAATAGTAGGAATATAATAGCAGAAAATTAAATTATTTATTTAATTAAAATCTGAAACAGTGTTTGCACCTGCTCCCCTATCTATGAAGCAGGCAGGTTTTTTTTCTTTTCTTTTCTGTTAAACGTCTATAGGGTGGGTTATGACTTTTCCCTGAAGTTGAATCTGGGTAAACACATTTTTCCCTTTTGACTTTCTATTTGTTTGTTTAACACCTTATTTGCTTGGTTTCAGATTCTGGTAATGGAGCAAGAAAAGTGTTGTCATGCAAACCAGGGGAAGGAAGTTGTGAAAATTAACAATTGACATACCAGATTCTCTTTGGAGCCAGAACTCACAAAGCCAGACACCTCTCTTATCTGTCATTTTCCTATGAAAAAAATCTAGAAGGAAATGAAAATAATTTGTGAGACTGAATCCCCAGTTGACCTTATTAGTTGAGATTCTGCTATACAAACTTGTGTAGTTTTAAAAAATCAACATGGAATTCTGACAAAAATTTAATCCATTAATAGCTCAGCTTGTTAAGATATTAATTCATCAATTATTAACTTATTAGATAGTTCTCTTTACAGTACTATGAAGACCTTGCAAGCAGGCATACTGTTTTCTCACTATTCAATAACCCAAAAGATGAATTCAGTGGACATTATCAAAAATAAAAAGACATAAGGCAGAATATACCATACATTTTACAGAGTGATGTCTCATCCTGGTATTGAGAGGAAAAATAAGTTCTAGTGACTATGGTGCATTTTTTTAATCTCTAAAAATGCCAACATCTAGTCATCATTTAGTATAGTGATCTGCAGAACAAAACACAATGAGGCCATATCTGATGCATCTCAGATCAGAAGCCAAGATTTTTCCTAGTGGATTGTTCATGTAACTGAACAAGACAAATACCCATGCTTAAGTAAGCTTTCTGTGTTGTGCAGATCCTCTGCCAGCAATTAACTGTCCATACAGTATGTATACTTGTTTTGATGGAAGTTACCTATGACATTAAAATAGAGAAACCAGTTGACCTAACAATGAGATGAAAAGTCAACTGCAGAAAAGAAAATTAGTAATAAAAATAACAACCATGCAATAATAAATGTAATAGCAAAAACATGATTTTATTATAACAGGTAATGAGTAGAATGAGTAGGGGTTATTTTCCTTAGGTAGGCTGTTCAAATCAATCCTACTTTCTACTTTGATAATGTAAGACCTCACCATATGACCTTGTGAGGTTGTCTTCTTTTCAGAAGAGGGGTAGGTCCTAGGTCTAATTTCTATTCTTATGATCCTGTCAATCTTAAGATTCTAAGTAATGCATCCTTCAATAAATTACTGCATAATTAAGTTAAATTGAATTCTGTTGCATTTTCTTTTTCCATTAATGTGAATTATGATTTTAATATATCCTGACATATGCTCATAAAAATTATATATTAATATGTATATTTGAAATTTAGCTACATAAAAACATATTTGTGTGACAATTTCAATAGTTTATTCAAGGAAATTAATTATATATCCTTTTACATGTTCATCTTGATAAAAGTTGTCTAAAACCTTTCCACAATTATTAATTCACTCTATATCTGGAAGTAAATTTTTAGCTCATAAACTTCAGACTATTTTACCTAAATTGGAGATTTTAAAGTATATATTGGTAAACTGTTAGGCAGAGCTGTCATATAGGACCTAATGTACAAGAAAACACACATTTAATGAAAATAAATAATCACACCTATAAAAGAATCCTTTTCTTACCTATTTAAATTGAAATTACTAATGAAATACAACTAGCAAAAAGTTCTTATGTTTGCAGCTTATCAAAGTGTACTGGTTCATGTAAATAAGTTGGAGGATACAGTGAAAAGCACATAATTTTTGATTAATGAGCATCAAAAAGCATGTCCTCATGCTCTTCCCAGAGCAGCAACAATCTCATAGACAGACAACATAATACCATCAGAGCTACAGTATGGGTGTTGAGAGCACGCACTTAAATTTAAAAAACAAATGAAGTATAGTAAAATTAGATTCCCTCAAAGATAGAAAAAGGTTTAGGACAAATAATATTAATCTGAATTAAAAAGATGATTGTATTCAGAAGCTTATTTTTTTTCTATTTTTATAAAATATAAGCATTTTAGGATTTTTTTTTACTGTAATATTTGATACCATCATTCATCCAGAAAAGGAACTAAGACACTACTTCACTAAGTACTACTCTCACAATATGCCAAAATGTCTTGGTTTAAAGTTGCTTTAAGATTTATTTTAAGGGGCTGTAGTGATGGCTCAGCAGTTACGAGCACTGACTACAGAGGCCTCGGGTTTAATTGCCAGCACCCACATGGGGGCTAATAACCATCCATAACTCCAGTTCCAGGGAATCGACACCCTCTTCTGACCTCTGCAGGCATTGCACTATATGGATGCACTTGCATACATTTAGGTAATGCACTCATACAAATAAAATAAAAATAATAAATAAAATATTTAAAAAAAAATTTAAGCCTGGTGTGGTGGCCCACGTTTAATCCCAGCACTGCGGAGGCAGAGGCAGGCAGATCTCTGTAAGTTCAAGGCCAGCCTACATAGTGAGTTCCAGGACAGGTGGGGCTACAGGGAGACCCTGTCTCAAAAAAACCAAAAAAAAAAAAAAAAAGATTTATTTTAACTTTGATGTATACATATGCATTTATGTTGGAAGGCGGGGGTATGTACATATGATTTGGGTATGTGCAGATGCCAGAGTAGGGAATCAGATTAACAGGAGCTGAATTTACAGGAAGTTGTGAACAGCCTTTGTAGGTGCTGAAAACCTAAACTCTTCTGTAATATCTCCAAAGGTTCTTTGACTGCTGACCCATCTCTCCAGCTGTAGACCCAAAATTTAAACCTTAAAGTAATGCAGTTTTTCAGGAGGACAAGAGGTGTTACTAGGCCCCTACAAATGATTTTTGATACAGGAAAACATTTTTCCAACTCCGGCTTGCCCTTTCTACACATATTCCTTAACTTACCTCATGGATATGCCTTGGAGCACTGTAAGTGCAATGGAATATTTAAATTACTTCGCTTTTGGAGGGAGCATTAGACTTCATTAGGTTTTAATCTCTCTGAATTTGAGAGCAATAAAACAATACTCACTTCTGCAGAAGAGGTTACCTGCTGGTAGAAAGAAATGTCCCAACGAGAATAAGCACTGTAGAACACAGACAGACACACAGACATCTGTTTGCTTGTGTGAGTTGTGACCATAACACAATATTCTCAAACTTAGCTTCAAATGTTCAAAGTTTTATTGCTACTTTTAATTGGAAATAATCATGACTACTGGGTAGGAATTTTCCTCTTGGATAAACTTTCTAAAGCTCTAATGCAACTGACCTGAATTTACCAGACATTCCTTTACTGATTGGTTCCACAAAACGTATCGTTGATGATGCTACCTGATAAAGTAATTCTCAAATATTTATTTCCCACTGTCTGCTGAAAACTGCATCCATGAATTGCTCAACTAGTTATAGACCGAGTGGGAACTCAGCAAAGCTACACTAATGACAATTTACCCAGCGAAACTGGTCCTTGGCTTTATCCTGCCAACAAGGAACAATTAGCATAAAAAAAACCCTCTGGCATCTTTGGGTAATTAAAATCTTACCAAAAGAAATGTTCACATTTCGTTCGATCAGTCAAGCTATTTTAGAACAAATTATTCTAAGTAATAATTAAAATGCCTCTTTTAAAAGTGGACCGGGGCAGGAGTGGGACATGGTCTCTCAGTAGACCAGGATGACATCTAATCTACGACAGTCCTCCATAGTCCAGAATGACATCTAATTGACGACAGTCCTCCATAGACCAGGATGACATCTAATCTATGACAGTCCTCCTGCCTAAATCTCCAAGATGCTGGAATAATAGGCCTAAGCCACCAAGCACAGCATAAAATACATCTTTATTAACTAATTTTGGAGGAATTGGCAGACAGATAATGGGGGCAGAAAAAATAGGCATTCAAATGTTAGTGTTATTGCTGGAAAGAATTTGTAATTCATTAGTCAGCAGATTTTAAATAAATCTTAAAAGAAATCTTTAAAGAAATTTTATTGTAGCAAATGATCTTTAAAAATAAAACAAAATAAATTTTCGTGTTTTAAAGCAACAAAAAGTTGTTTTTCAATTCATACTGCATGTCCACTGTGACATGGTTGACACTCTACTTCATGTTTTCCACAGTTAGACACTCCTATCTCAGATTATTATTCCATTTTACAGTAGAAAAAAAATGGTAGTAGAACATTATCTGGTACCTGTCTTTTGCTCACTTTAGCTTGTTTTGTAATACAGTTTCTGGGAGTTTGGCAAGCTCAGCATTATTATAATTTGTGACCAGATTATTCTTTGTCTGGGAATATAAGCACTGCCATGTATATTGCTTTTTATTAGCATCTTTGGTCTTCACCCAATAGATGACAGTAAAAATCATCAAACTTTACAGAGGTCTCCTGAAACTTCCAAATGTTTCCTGGGGAACACAAAATGTTCAGAATGAGAACTACTGGGTTAAGACCTTCAACTAAGGAATGGGAGTGTACAACACAGTGAAGTCCAATGTAGAAGTTTTTAAAAACCTAAAAGCCCCAGAGGAAGCCAATGTATGTTGTTGCACTACTCCAATCTACCACAAGTGCATAAAAGACACACACGTGCAGAGAATCAGCAATGTTAGGGTTTGATGGATCTTGAGATAATAGCAACTGAGCCAGCTTGCTTCCAACTTTCCCCCCCTCCCAGTCATTTGCTAATCATTCTAAGAGGACTAAATTAAATGTTAAATCTATTTCTCAGAAAATTATATTTCAAAAATAGCAATATATTACTTTGTTATATTAATTCCACAGTGTAATAAACTTCAAATTTAAGAAAATCAAAAAATTAATAGATATATGTGTTTCAAGACTTTAAAATGATAATGACAAAATTGAAACCTCATTTAAAAAAAGCCAACCAGGGCTGGAACAATGGCTCAGTGGTTGAGAGCACCAACTGCTCTTGCAGAGGACCCAGGTTCGATTCCAAGAACCAAGATGGCAGCTAGCAAATGTCTGCAACTCCAGTTCCAGGGAATTTTGACCCCTTCTTCTGACCTCCAAGGGCATTATACACACAGGTGCACCTATATACATGCATACACAAAAAATAAATATTTTTAAAAATATGCCATCCATAACATACTTTTCTTAATGTAAATTAGTGCCAATATAATTTCCAGTGAGAAAATAATGATCAGTCACAAATATTGAAGTTCAATATTGAAGTGAAATTAAATCCATAGAAAGATGAAACAGCTGGCTATATTGTACCCATAGTCAGGAAGAAGACAGCAGTGAACACTAATGTTCAGCTCATTGGTTCCTTTTAACTCAGTCCAGGTTCCTGATCAAGGGAATGGTGTCTCTCGCAGTGGGCAAGTTTTCTCAACTCAAGTATTCTAATTAGAATGTTCCCAAACAGGCTTGATCAAAATCTTTGTTCTAATGTGGTTCTAGGACTTGGAGAGATAGCTCAGCTGTTTAGAGGACTAACTGTTCTTACAAAGGACCCAAGTTTGGTTCTCAGCACTAACACACTCGCTCACAATTATCCATAACTCCAATTCTAAGAGATCTGATGCCCATTTTTGACTTCTGTGGATGTTGCATGCATGCTTCTACTTACATATATGCATGCAAACACTTATACACATAAATTTTTTAAGTGGTTCTCAATCCGATCTCATTGACAATTGAGATTAACCACCACATGTGCCTGTAGATTTACAAAAATCTTCATTGACATAAAGTATAGCACAAAATAATCATTTGAATGTATGTTAAATAATAAAGCATCTAATTATGAAATCTTTAAAGCCCAAAAATTTTCTTCATTTTATTTAAACTGCACTCATTCTAATCCAAAAATAGTGAATTCTTTAGAATAATTAGGATTCCTTCAGGATTATAAGATATGCTGAATATCTATGAACTATTGAAGGACCAGTGAGATGCCTAAATGCATGCAGGCTCTTGCATATAAGTTAGATAACCCAAGTTCCATCCCCATATGTACATGGGGGACAGGAGATGACTGACTCCTGAGTATTGTCCTCTGGCTAACATGCACATATTAGAGTGCATGTTAAGAAGGAGGGAGGGAGAGAGAGAGAGAGAGAGAGAGAGAGAGATTAAATAAAATTAATTTATTAAAAATAAAAAGTATTAAAGTCCTTTGAGATTTTACTGTTACTATTTTCTGGATCTTTCAAAAGGTGAATGCTAAATGAAAGATGACAGGCTCATATTCAAGTGATTTAGGATGTTTAATTCCTGTGAATAAAACTTTCACACTGTAATCTAGTAGCCCAGGACCTAAAACTGCACACAGATCAAACAGTCCTATTGGTATCATGGTTAAATCATCATTGGTGAAAATTATGGGATGCAGTTGTATCAATAAGTTTAAGTACATGCCAGTTGCTTGACTATGTGGATCGTGAAATATAAATTCCAATGTGAAATACTGTCCAGGGAGACCACCTATCGCAAATGATGTTCCCTATTTACAGAGGAATTTCAATTTTACCTAGCTTCTTCACCACATATGTGAATGCACATTAGTCTTAGGCCAGAGGGGGAGGTTAAGTGTCTTCCCCATTGCTTTTCATCTTACCTCCTTGAGACAGCATCTCTCACAAAAACAAAAGGCCTTCCTTTTGCCTTTCTGACTAGTATAACTGATCAGTATGGTCTGAGGATCCACGTTTCCACCTGTCAATGATGAGTAACTGGCCTACATAGTCGTACTCAGGTTTTAATTGAGTCTTGGGGGTTCAAATTCAGGGCCTCCCATCTGCAGAGAATGTGCTGTGCTGAGACACACTGAGCTATTTCCACAGCCTAAGGGTTGGCAATTCTTTTCAGTCTGTCTCAAGCTTTGTTTTTTTCCAGTGCTAGAGTGAAGGAAAGAAAGAAATATTTTGTTCTACATGTCAGCTACACTTGTCCCTGAAGGCCACTCCCTTGCAAAATTATACTACAAAAGATTATCAAAGTGCACACATTGAGCAATAAAGTTCCCCACCACTCATGAATTCCTGATGAACAGCAGCCAGTTTGTAAACTGTATACTTTTGAGACTGTGTGCATTTGTTTATCATTTACATTGTTAAAATTTAAGGTGAATAATTGTTTGCTCATCTTACATTCTCTAGATATAAATCTTTGGAACATGCTATACTTTGACATTTTATCAATCAGCAGTGATTTTTATGAGTTGGTTTTAGAAGTTTTATCTCTTTGAAAATGTAATTAAATACTAAAGATATTCAAAGATGTCACACTTTCTTAAAACTTTAAATGCAAGAAATTAATTATTATTATGAAAGGCCAAATGTCCAATAACTCACCAAATGTTCATTTGACATTATATATATGTGACACCTTTCTTAAAAGTATGGAAGACTTTTAAGTTTACTGAAAAATATGGTTTCTGAAGGAAAAGTATGAAGATAATTTTGGTAGTACAGAGAAATTGTACTTTTAGTCACTGTGGGAAAACAAGTTTTGTTAACTAAATTTGTAATTTGAGAAGACAACAGGGTTATTCTCCTACAATTAAATGGATACAAATTCTATCAATGCTGTATGGGAACACAGAATTGATAATATCCCTTTGATATCCTTCATGAGAATGTAGCTTTCACAGAAAACTGAATTGGAGACTAATGAGAACAAAACCAAATGGTCCAATTAGGTTGTTGTTGATTTCACAGTATCCACCTACATATTTGTGTGTGTGTGTGTGTGTGTGTGTGTGTGTGTGTGTGTGTGACATATACTGTATTCCAATTAATTAAAATCAATCCTAGGGAAGGGAATAAATGCCAGATTGTGTCATGATGTTTTTCAGTATGAAGCTGAATGAAGTGTCATGAGTCAAGGTATGGAAATCCATTCTTGTGTCTAAAAATCTGAATTGACTTGATTGCTCCTGTTTTATTTCTATAGCTCTCTGGGAAACAGAATTTGATAAATAAAATATTCACGGCAATGGTTATAGCATGCATAAGTCCTATGCAAGCTCAAATTAGAAAAAAATATCTGGATGGGAATGCAGAAGTGTGCAAGAAATCCTAAACCGACCTAACTAAATTGTGATAATTGATGACTGCTGGGAGGGAGAAAGGCAGAGTCTCACTAAGTTGGAACGCTTGGTGGGCCCAGTGAATGAACCCACACTGAAGCACATTTAGGGACACAAATCAGACTCTCTAGGCTGTGTTATGTACATAAGAGAATATATTAATAAGGCGGGGTCGGGGGAAGCGCTAATGGAGAAAGGGAGTTTAAATTCCATCTATGCTGTATGAGAATTATACAAAAACAAAAATTAAATTAAAAAGATTCTCCTGAAAATAAAGTGAATACTTGAATTTTGAATTATTAAATATATCATCTACCACAGAGGTAAACTTTCCTAGATACAATCTAGAGGAAATAATATATTTTATGGACATGCATTTTAAATTAATTCATTTTCCAATAAATATTTCCTGTTAAAACTGAAATAAGAAAAATTCATTGTGCATAACCCTGAGACCAACATGTAGGATACCACATTGTATGCTATTTATATCCTTTGGGCATGCACTTTGTTATACTCTTTGAACTTTCACATCGAGCACAACTCTGTGGGTTTACTCGATCTCCATTACTTCAAAATAATCCCTTAAAACTTTAATGGTATAAAAATCACAAAAATGCAATGCTGCAGATTCTATTGAACACAAATTCAATAACTCTCTGCTCTACTCTACCTACCTTTGAATTACCAAAGTTTAAAATTTGAAGCAACTTGGTCTAGAGGATTGATTTGCCAAACGTCTTCTTCAGTGCCATTTTCCAGGACTGCAAAGGCTTGGATACTCTACCAAGCACTTATAAATGGACCCTTTAAATATCTTGAGTTTCTTCCAAGATGGCATTAGTTTTGTTAAACAAAATTTAATGAGAAAGAATGCCCTGGTGGCAAGAGTTCTAAAAAGAGTCAAATACAAGCTACAGGCCTGTTCCTGAACCAGTTTCCGAAATAGTACATGATTATATTTATCTTATTCTATTGATTGCAAATAGTTATAAAGCCAACCCAGATTCAATAAAAAATGAATTCAACTTGGGACTTAGATAAAAGAATGTTTAATTAGTAACACTGTGATAATGGTCACATTTTGAAACTTCATTCTGTCACACATAGCATAAAAAACCCTGAAAAAATATATGATTTGTGCTGTAATATTTCCATTAACATTACACAGAGAAGTGAGAAAGTCATTAGTCATAGCAATCTTTGATTGCTGATCTTTATTTTGAAGGGATTCAATTGCATAACCTAAAAATTGTAAATTTGTCCAGGTTTCAAAGAATATATAATACAGAACATAGCCTCTGGGAAAGTTTGCTATTGTAGTTCCATTATGTGCTAGCAATCTGCTAGTATAGTTATTAAGCCATTGGGTAAACACTAGTTTAATTTAATTCCTACTAGAATACAGCAAAATTAGAACAAAAGTAAATAGTGGGAAAGAATATGACTACTAATTTGATTGCCTTCTGTAAAGGTAAAATCTTAGCCTGAGTATACTACAAATAAAGATAAACTTTTCTTTATTTCATTCATTTAACAATTTTAAATTTTTGCTTAATTTCATTACTAATATGTATTAAAAAACTAATAACTATAAATTACACTAACATAAATTCCTAGTTTACAACTTAATACTTAAGTGTTCACTCTGAAAGGTTTCTTTTTTTCCAGTTGTTATACAGTGTTATAGCTTGTAAAATAATATAGATTTTCATTTATGTATAAGCTTCAGTAAAATCACAGCTCAATAAAGAAATGAAAATTAAATACAACTCACATTTTTATATGTGATAGCTACAGAAGTTATTTAGATGTTAATTGATTTACTTATAAAACAAAACAATTTGTTTGAAGACTTTAATTCCGTATGTTCACACAAAATAATATAAGAAGGAAGTATTAATCATCGTAATTATTAATTGATATTTATATAGCAGACATTGAACACTTTTAACATGATAGGTAGCCAGCTTCATTTGCACATCTATCCAAGTATTTCTATCTGTACTCTATTATGCATTCCAGACTACTAGAATATCATATTTAATAGCGGCCAACCTGATTCATATTTTACATACACAGATATGTTCCAAACGTAGCCCAGTAGGTCTTGATTCCTAAGAGAGTTATGAATGCAGCACAACACATTTGTTGATGACTATATTATCAGATAATGTCAAAACACTAGATATTCCTGCAAAATGTTTAACACCAAATTGCATATTTATATTACTGAAAGTTATCTTGTCAATGTTTAATAATATAATTAAAATAGGACTTAAATCTAAATAGAAAGCAGTTGTTTCTAACATATAGTCTATTCTACAGTGTCTGTTCTGAGAGAGGATGAATTAAATAGACTATTACCTACCCATTTATCCTTTACTCCTTATAACTTATGTTCTTTAAAAATATTTTTATTGATTAGGTAATTTCATACCACGTATTGTGGTCATTGTCAGAGTCCCTCTTCTCTCCGTCCCCCGTCTTAACACCCAGCCCTGATTTCATTGTCTCTATTATCTTTTTTTTTTTTTCTTTTTAAAGACGTATCGAGTCTAGGGGCTGGAGAGACGGCTCAGTGGTTAAGAACATTGTTCTTGCAGAAGACCAGGGTTTGGATCCCAGTACCCACATGACAGCTAACAACTGCCCGCAACTCCAATCCCAGGGTATCTTACAGCCTCTTCTGACCTCCGTGGGCATTTCACGACATGCATGCACTTACCTACATGCAGGCAATACAGGCATGCAAATAAAATAAAAATAATTAAATTTTAAAAAAAAGGCTGCACTGATTCTAATCTGTGTTTCTCAAGTATTGTTTGGCATGAGATTAACCCTTGGAGTCTGGAAAATTTACCATTTGTCACAAAAAAATAAAAAAGAAAAACACACTCTCCCTCTCCCAGCATCTATCACTTGTCCATAGGATATCATCTGCAGATGGAGCTTCCTGCCCACAACCCCCATCCATCCAGAAATCTTGCCTAGCATGGGTTTGCACAGGTCTTTAATATGCTGTTCTAAGTGCTGTGGGTTCATATGTACAACTACCCTGTGGTTTCTAGAAAACACAGTTTTCTTGTACTAATATACTACTCCTGTCTCTTACAAACTTTCTGCTCTCTTCTACAATGCCTCTTGAACCATGAGTGGAAAAGGTGCAATAAAGATCTCCCATTTTGGCATGCTCACTCTGAAGACTTTGTACATTGACTACTTAAATGCCTGTGTTAATCACCATCTGCTGTGTCAAGAGCCTTCTATGCTAAGAGTTGAGAGATGTGTTTAGTGGTAAAACAAAAAGCCATAATGAATCAGTTTAATATTCTTTTTCTTTTTTTTAACAGAATGATAGTAGTAGGTTCTCCCTTATGTCTGGTGTCCTGTCCAATCATAGGTTCTTGGCCCTGATAATAGTGTCAGGTATGGATTCCATTTGAGAAGTGGGACGTAAATCTAATTAGAAAGTGATTGTTTCTCTGGTGATATTCATGCCACTGTGCAGCAGTGAGCATATCTTGCCAAGCCAGCTGTTACTTTTAACTTGCAAAGTTCACAGCTGGTTAAGGATGATGATTGCCTTTCTCTGCCAGTAACATTTTGGTGCTATAAAAGCTAATCAGAAGAGTTGTAGATTCAAAGTCAGTACTGGTTTTATTTCTCCTTGTTTGTTCTACAAACCTGGTATGATGTCTCTTTATCAACAATGTCTTACTGAACAGTTCTAGTGGATAACTAAGAGCAGTGGCAACAGCCAGTATTGTTTGAGGATCTATGGGATCTCTATGGTCAACAACTATATACAAGATCAGAAGAGTTCAGTAAAATAGGAAAAAAATGCAAGTCATTTAGTTGATGAGAAACATTGAACTATAGTGAAATACAGGTTTTGTAATGGATGATGCCTTTTAAAATGAACTTATATGATTTGAGAAGGACAGTCATATGTAGTAGAGAGAAATAAATCCTAAGCATATTAATTAGTGACTAATTACTCATAAATCCAGTTACTGTTCATTGTAAAAATAGAACATCACTCTAAGTTATTTTGAAAGTGGTTAATAATTGAGATCTACCCACTTTGATTCCCAGCACCTACATGGTAACTAACAACTGTCCATAACTCCAGCTCCAGGGGAACCAACGCCCTCTTCTGAACTCTGCAGGCAGTGCATGATACTGGTGCACTTATGTCCATGCAGGTAATACACTGATACACATAAATAAAAATAATAAATTAAATAGAAAAGAATTGAGGTCTACAGGCACATTATAAAATGCACAGCAAAGAAGTGGGGTTGTGGCTCAGAAGTAGAGTGCTTGCTTAGCATTGATGGGACCGTGGGTTAAAAACCTAGCACCCAAACAAACTCCACTAGAATGAACAACTAATACTGATACGGGAAAGTCAACCAGGAAATAACTAATTTTGGTGACATAAAGCCTGTCATTTAAGTTGAAGACACTGGGAATGGGTGAATTCTGTTCAAATGATCTCAGAATATCCTTTTGAGTAAATACTTCTTTGAGATAATTTACAAGGTTAAAATAAGATAAACTATCACAGTTTGTGTTTATTTTTCACATAGTTTGAAAAGTTCATTTTTTTTCATAGAATTTGAAGGAAATTTGCATTAAATGAGAAAAAATATGAATCTAATAGGCAAAATGTGCACACTTTCATTCAAATACTGCTTGTGGGAAATTGCTTGCTTGATTTTATCAAGAAAAATTATGTTGTGTTTATTATTACCCCCATCTATTCATCATTCCAATAATTTCCATGTGAGTTAGCATTTTGTAAAGTACAGCAAGTTTGGAGAAGACACACCTGTTCTATGCATTACCTTTGAATATACCAGAGAAAGAATATGTTCTGTGATATAAAACCTTAAGAGATTTGAGAAATTATGTATTAAATCTGGATTCAGATATAAGTCACAGAAGAAAACTCTATAGGAAAATGCTGTTCCTCTCAGAGACTTCATATTTTAATGTATTCCTGGCCTCAGACTACAGAATAAAGCTCTGAAAATCCCAGCATTTGAAAGAAATTGGAAACCACCAGTCTGAAAAATTTTATTGGCACAGCTTACAACTTTATTACATAGTCTCAACATATGCATACTTATTAAAATATGTGTATGATTGTATGATACAGTTTATTTAACTCAGAAAAATATGAATCACAATGACAAGTGATGACTGTAAATAAGAGTAAAAATACGTTCTGAGAGATCATTTAATACCTGATATAGATCATTCCATTAGAGAATCTGAATAAGAATTACTCTCATCGCAAGAAATAATTATTTAATATATTTTATGATTAAAGTGATATGCAAAGTAGACATTATTAAATTTATTTGAATTAAGAGTAAAAAACAGAACTTATAAAGCTATCTGTTATGCTTTGCAGAATATGTCCTTGACTTATTGGCTAAACATTTTTGACCGTTGTTCCAGTGTATCAGAACAATGCCATTTTAATTAAACAATTGTATATTTCTTTGAATCATATCACATACCTGTGAATCATATGATACCTGTGAATAGATAATACATAAATTCTATATACTTATTTGGAAAATTATATGGATATCCTATTATACCTTTCTTTAGTCAATTGATTTGCCCATGGTATTTTGTTGCTATATTCAATGATTCTAATCACTATTTGGAATAAAATATCTAATACCTAAATCTTTATATTGACATGTTTTAGTTTACATAACAGGCTTCCACATTTTTTCTATGAACTCAGTGTATGGCCAAATGTAGTTTTATGATCTAGTTTAAGCAAAAATTTTGTATTTCTCTGGACTTGATATATCTGACTTTTTCTCAGCTAATTTCTATCTTCCCTGAATTTTCTATTTTTTCTTTCAATCATGACACAAATCCTACACTCTTCCTAAACTGGATATCTATACACGGATTTATCCTATTTTAATTATTTTTATTTTGTTAACATATATGCAAATAGAATTTTATATTTTAAACTTCACTTCAGTTCAGTTACAGGAAGTATAACCATCTTCCATTTCTTTCACCTCATTCTCAGCTGTAACTGTTTAACTGTAACCCTTAAAAAATAGTTCCCTATCCTTCACTTATTCCCTGGTAAACTAGCTTCTGATTTTGTCTTTTGTGTTATCTTTTATAAGTGATGTTATGCAGTATTTTTCCTTTTATAGCTCTATTATTAGTTAATAATAATATTTGCAAGGTACAGTTCTGTTGTAGACTATTTCAGCATTTTTTTTTTAGATTTTAAGACGCATAGCATTCCAGTACATTTGGAAAGTAAGTTTTCTTTGTGATCCCATCTTCTGATTGGCAATAGGTGATCATCCTTGTGAATATTATGAGTAACATTGTGATAACTATTAATGTAGAAATAAATGTATAGCTTCCTCCATCCATTTTTGAGATTATTTTTCTGAATATGGAAATGACAGATAATATTCCAACTTTGATAATTATTTTCAGAAGGTGACAGAAAATTTCACATTGTAGCTATATCACTTTATACCCCACCATCAATGTACAAACATGCCACTTTCTCCTCATTCATATTAATACCTGCTGGTTTGCCTCTTCTTAAAAATGAAAATAGTCACGCTAACTCTTGTGAATCAATAAAATATCTTTCCATAATGGAACCATTTATAAATATTATTTCCTTTCTCTTGTTGTATAATAATATTGCTATGTATTCAAAAATGTTCTAGAGATTATACTTGTATTTTTCTGTTTAGTTGTGTTTACTAAAATATGCGGGAAATGTATTAAGTAGACATGCTGAATTTTATATAATGCCCCATGTGTTTTTATAATAAATACATGCTAAATATTTGCTTGATAGTAAGTGTAATTGTGTGAATTATCTATTTTAAATTAAGTTAATTTGATATTTGGAATTGTTAGATAATACAGTATGCTAAATGTGGTGGAAATTCTTCATAAACCATTATCTCTGTTCATTATTCTATCAATGGAACTACTTTGAATTTACCTTAATTGTAATTCTAGATGTTTTTATAAAAACTGAATATTTATTATGTTTTGACCATTGCTGAAATATTAATAATACTTATAGCTATTTTATGAGTCTAATTACTTAATATTTTGTCACTGTTGCTGCCTAGCATTTATAAGACAATTGAATTTTGCAAGCATAACTGAAACTTGAAATTTTAGTTAAGTTTATTTTATATTGCTTAACATTTCAAAGATAAAACAAATTTAAATATTTAATGATTTTCCCTGAAATTTTATCTACTGGGTTTACTATATTTAGCATTAAAATAAAGCCTTTTGAAATCCATATAAGGGTACATTATAAATGGTTCATTAGATCTTTTCTGTTGTTGATGTTTAAAAATGCTTTCTTTCTTTATTTTTAATGTTTTATTGCATTTTGTGCACTTCCCATAATACATTTTAATCAAATTTAGACTTCCTCCCTGCTTCCCCTAGGCCTTCCCAAAAGATTTCAGGTATTCTCTTACATATGTTAAGTCCTATCTGGTCAAGCATTTCTATTGAGGTGTCCCTCACTACGAGTCCATTCACTGGAGTCTAGTTAGCCCACCTAGAATCACTCACTTTAAGAAAACCCAATGTCCCTCACCCAACAGTAATCATTTGCCAATAGTTCCTTTGCAAGGGTTGGAGCCTGCTGCCTATTTTCTTCACTCTATGCTGAGTTTTTGACTGAATGAGTTGGCATGGGTCTTGTCCATGCTGCCAACATTGCCACAAGTGCATATGAACAACTTTCCAGTGGCCTTTATGTCTCTGTTTTCTTTATGCACCAACCCTGACTCTTACAATCTTTCTGCCCCCTCTTTCAATATGGTCCCTGAGCTGTGGGATGGTGAGGTTTAATATAGGAGTCCTATCCAGGGACACGCACTCTGCAGTCCCCTATTCTCTAAAATTTAGTCTTCTGTGTGCTTCACACTCTGTTGTATGAGGAAACTCTCTGGGTATTAGCTCTTTTTTGGCAGAAGAAACCCAATATAGTATTAAAATGTAGATCACCATAAAGCACTCATGACTGAGTCACGTCCTCAATATTTCTCAGATATATAAAAGTATAGGATATAAAATTTCATACTGTCAATAAATTGAATGTTATAACGGTGAACAGTTATGTTTATTTTAAAGTGATATATCAAATTCATTTGGGATAAGATTTATATGTATAAAATCCTAACCTAGGCAAAAGTACTATTTTTAAAACAAAATTTTTAATTCAATAGAATATTACCAATTTTCTTAATGGTTTTAGTTATTTCCCAGACAGTATTATTTTGTGTTTACTATATTATCTTAATAGTGTAATTGGTGTAATATACAGCAAAAGAAAATGCCATTACTAATAGAATACAAAGCATTAATATACAAATGCTTATGTAGACAATTTTATGCAGACAAACAGCTGATATCTCATTACTATGGGAAAATTTGAGAATAGATTAGTCATTTACTAAAATTTAATGTGAGTAAAATGGAGAACAAATGCATAAACAAAATCAAGTAGAGGAAAAAAAAGAATGAACTATACATTTAGAGCTCCCAGATATTAGACACAAGGCTGAAATAAGCGTTCATTAAAAAGTCTGAACATTTGTCCATTTGCCAAAGTTATTAAGATTGAATTGTTTTTAACTGATGCACTAATGTAACAAAACTGCACTGCCTGTATGTAGCTTCACCCAGGGCTCAAGGACCATTATAGAGGAAAGGGCACAGAGATTGTAGGAGCCAGATGTGGTGGATGATAACAAGGAAACAGTCTTTCAGGCATCTGGGAACTTGCTCATATGAATTTACAGAAAAGGTGACAGCAGGTACAAGACTTATGCAAATTCAAACCATTCAAAAACCTCAGCATAGTACTGAGGAAATGGATAGGAGGCCCTGTCTTAGCCAAGGAACTATTGGCAGCTGATCGTGAAGGAAAATTGTTCTTCTTTAAGGGAGTGACACTAGATATGGTTATCAGGTTCCAGTGGACATTCTTTCAATGAAAGAAAACACTATTTTTCTTCAAAGAAGTAAGATGGCCAACATATTGACCACTTTGTGGAAAGCTGATTAAATATGTCTGGGTATATATACACATGTATAGCTTATTTGCAAACATTTCAATGTATTTATGTACATATGTTTCTGTTAACATTACTTTGCAAGGTTGTAGCTTTTACATAAATAACAATATTAAGTAATGATAAATCAAATATTTTATTTTTCTTTTCATATTGACCATTTTTTATTTTTTATATTACTTTTCATTCACTTTTCTTGGTATATACTATTAAAATAAATTCCAATTATAACATTTTCATATATGTGTATAATGTACTTTGATTTATACAGTGTCAAATAAGTTTGGTACACTGATATGATGGCTCAAAATGCAAAGCTGCTTGCTATGCAAATCTGGTGACCTGAGCTTCATTTTGGGGGCACTCTTATTCTGGAAGGAGAGAATTCACACCAGGAAGTTGTCCTCTGACATCCCAAAGGGCGCTATGGCATGTGAACCCCAAACATATATGTTATGTACAAAAACACATGGATAGTAATAACTTTAAAAAATAAATTTGTTAATTTCTACAAAAATCATGTGAGATTTATAAGTGCAAATAGATTTGAGAAGAACTGAAACAGGCTTCTAAATTAAATATCCTCTATATTTTGATTTCATTTAAATGTTTATATACTTCAATAGAAAAAATTCTCATGCATTTTGAAAAATAGCTCACCATGGACTACTCCCAGTCATCAATAAATGCTCTGTTTGCAAGTCCAATAAACTTATTAGGATTAAAAAAATAAAATAAAATAAAAAGAGCTAATGAAACCTTCATTATTCCACCAAAGTTGACCCCATGTTGGCAAATCTTTTGGTCTTTGATTTTTTATTCCTTTTTTTCCCCTTAAAGTTCATATATTTTTATGTAAACTGCTTCAAGTTATTTGTGGGAAAGGTGTTACAAAGTTCCTCTCTTTGGCATAATGAAAAAGTAATTAATTAAAAAAAATAGTTAACTAAAATGTATTACCAGTTATGCTGTTATCTCAACATACAGAAATTTAGCATATTAGATGTTCCATCAAACTTATGCGCTTTCCTTTTCTTCTGGTGCTGAGGAACAAGCTCAAGAACCTGCATATAAGAGGAAAGCCCTCTACCACCAAGCTCCATCTGAAGGCCAGGTATAGGCATTTTGGACTCCATCATACAGCAGCTGAAAAATGTCATTCTGGAGCAGATGCACAAAGTTCCTGATCTTTCAGTTAGTTTCTTGAGCCCCCAAGGTTTCCTTGTGATTCTTGCTTTTCCTGTTCTCTGTTTAGGTGGCTACCACTCTTCTGGTTTATGTTTTAGGAACTCTGTTGACTCTGAGTTATTCTTCCTTAGATTTAGTACCTTTCACTGAATGAATGTTTTACTCACTCAGAGTTGAACTTATTTACCCATTATTTCATTCATATGTTACCTTATGGGAATTTCCAAAGGCTATTTTTCCAATATATTTTTATCAGTTTCAATGTCCTAGAAGTGCCCTACATTGTTCTATAGGCTGCCATTATGAAAATATCTCCCTGTTGTCTCCCTGTATGCTTTGAGGGTAATATTATGTTTTGAGAATATCTTTTGGCGACTCAGTCATTATGCTACTTTCTCTTGTATTTTTATTGATTTTTTAAATAATTTTCAAAAAATATAATTTGATATTTAGATTCCCTTCACTGTCCCCATCTCCACTTATACTTGTCTCTACTCAGATTCACTTACTGTAATATCTCCTGGTTAACACGCTACAACTTTATTATTTTTATTTTTCATGTGTACCCACATGTAGGTAAGTTCACCTAGGTTGTGCAACACCCGCAGAGGATAAAAGAGGCTGTTGGATCCCCTGGAACTGGAGTCATAGACAGTTGTTAGCTGCCATGTGGGTGCTAGGATTTAAATCTGGTCTTCTGCAAGTACAGTCAGTGGTCTTAACCTCTGAGCCATCTCTCTAGCCCCCCTACTTTAATTTCTAAATATTCATTTCTAGTGTATACTACTCTCCTATTGTTTCCTTCTTTGAAGTTCATTACTGCGATGATGACTTTTAAATAATTTTATTTATTCCAAAATTTCACACAAGATATTTTGATCATATTAAGACCCCTTTCCATCTCTCCACCCCTACCTTATTACCCTCCCTGACTTCACATCATCAATGTTTTCTTTTTTTTAAAGTATATCAGGGCTAATCTATGTTTCCCAAGTACCTTTGGATGTGGGTCTATTCTCTGTATTCTGCTCAACCTACCAGGTGTCATATCAGGAAGGAAACTGACTCTCTCTCCCATCATCTGTCAATTGCCAGGAAGTTCTCAGGTTGTTATCAGGCTTCCTGTCCACCTCCACTGTCCATTATGTGTCCCTGTCTGGCTTGGGTTTTAACAGAGCTTGTGCATGATGTCATAAGTACTTTGGCAACTACCCTATGGTGTCAAAAAAAAAACAACAAAAACCTGCTCCCTTGTACTCATCTACCATATCTTACTCTTACAATATTTTTGCCCCCTCTTTGGCAATGATCCCTTAGCCTTAGGAGGAGCAGGTGAGATATAGGTGTCCCAATTAGGGTTGAACAATTTCCAGTCTCTTGTTCTCTGCATGTGGATGAGTTTGAACTCTGCGCTATTTGCTACTTGCTTTAAGAAGAACTTTCTCTGGTGAGAGTTGAAAGACACACTAATCAACGGGCATAACAAGTCATTTTGATCAGTTTAAAATTATGTCTTTTTAGCAGAATGACAGTAGTAGGTTCATCCCTATGACCTGTGACCTGACTCACCACAGATTCTTGACTCTGAAAAACAAGTCAGATATGTACAGTATTTTGAAGAAAGCCTTAAGCCAACTAGAAGATGATTGGTTATTCCCATAATATTGTCACTATATCATCAGTTGGAATATTTTGCCAAGCTAGTTGGTATTGTAGCTCACAGGGCTCACAGATGGGTAAGTTTGATGATTACTTTCTTCTGGCAAAAATATGCATAGGGAATATGAATACTGTGTAAGCCACCCAAGAGAGATGTATATCAAGGTCATTACCACCTTGATTTCTCCTTGTTTGATTTGTAGTTAAGATTAAATAAATGTATTCATCAATGGTCCTAATACCAAGTTCTGGTAAATAACCATGTACAATGGCAGTAGTCATTATAGTCATTTCTTTCTTCTGGCAAAAATATGCATAGGGAATATGAATACTGTGTAAGCCACCCAAGAGAGATGTATATCAAGGTCATTACCACCTTGATTTCTCCTTGTTTGATTTGTAGTTAAGATTAAATAAATGTATTCATCAATGGTCCTAATACCAAGTTCTGGTAAATAACCATGCACAATGGCAGTAGTCATTATAGTCATTTGAGGGTCTAGTGGATATTTCTAGTCAACAAATCCAAAAGAAGGAATCAATTCCTGGCAGTGAGCATTTTTTATTTGCTAGCCGGTGGTGTTTATTAGGGCCATTGAATACCTGCTATAGCATAACTGCATTTATCAATTTTTTATTTTATATATGTTTTTATTTTATATATGTTTATTTTATACCTGTTTTTTCTTTTTAAAAGTGAATTTTTACAAACTACATACAATACATTTTGATTGCATTTAGATCAGACCCCCTACTTACATACCCCTTTCTATCCTCTGCACAATTTTCTGAATGAGGTAACACAGACTCAGAAAGACTTATATCACAGTTCTCTCATAACTGGATGCTAGCTTGAATTCTTAGTTATATATATTTCAATTGGAAAAATCTAGAAGGTCACAAAACAAATAGGCAATCAAGGGAGGGGGCATTGTCTGAGGGGATTATAAGGCAGTGATATAGAGGGAGAAAGGGAAAATAGAGTAAGAGGGTTAATTGGGGGGAGGTAATAAGAGGGAAGGGAAGAGACAGAATATGAGGGAAAACTAAGCCTAAGTGCCTTTTGAAGAAGCCATATGGAAGCCTACCACTATTGTATGTTCTTAATATATATCTATATTTTGAAAGAAGTTTCTATAGTAGTTTCCATATGTGTCTTTCAAAAGTACTTTAGTTTTAGCTATCCCTCTTCTCACTCTCTCTTCTGACCTACACTCTCATTCTCCAATCCATTAAACCCAGCCTACTCTTCTTTCCCCATTTTAATTTATTTCATTCAATTCTTTCTTACCATGAAGCCCCTTATTAGTGTTTTACCCATCATGGCCCCTTATTAGTTATGATCTTTAAGGATTTTCCAATTAAAACACATCTATCTAAATATTCAAACTTACCATCTACTGTTTGAGAGAGAACATGAGACATATATCTTTCTCGGTTTGGGTTAACTCATTCAGGAAGATTGTTTACATTTTAATCCATTTTTCTTTGAATTTCATAATTTCATTCTTTTTTCTTTGGTCTTTTTGAGACAGGGTCTCCCTATAGCCCCAGCTGGCCTGGAACTCATTATGTAAACAAGGCTGGCCTCAAACTCACAGAGATCTGCTTGCCTCTGCCTCCCAAGTGCTGGGATTAAAGGTTGTACCACCACACCTGGTGAAATTTCATTCTTCTTAACACATGCATATAGTCCATTGTGTAAATGTGCCATACTTTCATTATTAATTCATCAATTTATGGGTACCTGTACTGTTTCCATTTCCTAAGTATAGTGAATAAAGCATAAAAAAGGATGGATGTGCAGGTATCTCTGTAGTATGGCTAGATCATGTGGGAGATCTATTTCTATATATTGCAGAACTTTCACAATCGTGTTTCCATAATGGCTACACTAGTATGCAGTTCCATCAGCTGTGAGTAAGTGTTTCCCTTTCCTCATATCTTTGAGAGCATTTGTCAAAGTTTTAAAATTCTCTTTTGCTTGAGAATTTTTTTTCAACTACACATATATATTTTAAAACATTTTTACTGGTTCCAGAATTTCATTTAATAGATTTTGATCATTCTCAATATCCCATGTCCCATGCCCAACACTTTCCCACTATCCCTCTGATTCATATACCTCCACTGTTATCCATGCTTGTCATTCATTCCTTCCTTCTTCCCTTCCTTCATGCCTCCCTCCTTCCCTCATTCCATCCTTCCTTCCCTCCCTCCCTTCCTTCCTTCCTTCCTTCCTTCCTTCCCTCCCTCCCTCCCTCCCTCTTTCCTTCCCTTCCTTCCTTCCTTGCGGCTCCTCTGCTCACCCTGGGTTGAGGCTGCTGTTCTGCCTGCCCTGGGCTGAGGCTGCTCTTCTCTCATTGCTACTTCTGCCTGGTCCTGGACCCCAGGGCTGGTGAGGAGACTGTGTCAGTGGAGCCGCATTCAGACAGAGGAGACCAGGTTCATTGAGAACAGGTCTGCTTTATTTCAGGAAGGCACAAGCTTATATAGGGGTAGTGGTCCAGTCAGAGCTCAGCAAGTAGGATACCTTATTAGTATAACAGGTTTAGCATCCTATCACAATGCAGCAAGTAGGATACCTTATTAGCATAACAGACTTAGTGTCCTATTAGCATAACAGACTTAACATCCTATCACAGAATAGCTGGTAGGATGCCTCATTAGCATACTGTGTTTCAGATTACGGAGCCTGTTACAATTTTGGATTCCAAGGGTGATGATTAGGGAGTGGCGAGCTCTAGGCATCAATGTCATGATCTGCCAATGGGAGCAAATGTCACAGGGCATTCCTTGTGGCTCCAGTGGTCAGGCCGTTGCCTCGGGCCTGCTCTATGGCTGTTAATAAGACTTTCACCCTAGGCTCAAGCCTGTCTCCCACACCTTCCTCCCTCCCTCATTCCATCCTTCCTTCCCTCCTTTCTTCCCTCCTTTCCTCCCTCCCTCCCTCCTTCCTTCCTTCCTTCCTTCCTTCCTTCCTTCCTTCCTAGCTTTCTTTAATTTTTGGTTTTTAAAGGTCTATTCCAATCTATACCTCCGAAGTGCTCCTGAGTGTGGGTCTATGGACTGGAACCTGGTGAACCTTCCTAGAATCAGTCCAGGAAGGAAAACTGATTTTTCTCTCATCATCAATCTGTTTCCAATAGATTCTCAGCTAGGACTAAGACTTCCTGCCTATCTCCCAGTTCCAAAACTCTTGTGCATGCTATCATAAGCACTATGACTTCATATGTGCCACTAGACTATGATGTCCAGACAAGACATTCTTCTTGTAATCATCTACCACCTCTGTCTCTCTACAATCTTCTTGCCTCCTCTTATGCAATGATTTCTGAGACAGTGGAGAAAGATGTGCAATATAAGTGTCCTATTTGAAAGGATACATGGAGATAAAGGAAAAGAAACAACCTGAATGGGGGATATAAGGGAATAGATGTTAGCTTGGGAGGAGGGTGGGGATAATGGGGACAATGTGATTAGGGAGGGAAGGAGGAAAGAAGCCGAATGGGAGGAAAAAAAATAGTGGAGGTGAGTGAATCTTGGGGGCCTAGGAAACCTAGAGTGAAAAGTGATGCCTTAGAAACCCTATGAGAAATGGACATACAGTGTCTGAACATTAATGCATATATATACTTGGGAGCTGCTTGACAAGAAGTGCAATGCCAGATAGAAGAGATCTCCCTTAGAGTGACAAATATGCCATACAGCACTCATCAAAGAAGTTCCTTTTTGAAACAGATGGAGGCTACTGCAGAGTTGTACACCTGGTCAGGCACAGAGAACATATGCCTGGGAGATGCCCAGTACTAGGTGACACATCTGCAGTCAAATCTCTACAACTAAAGCTCATGGAACATAGAAGAATAAGGGGTAGAGGGAGGGCTAATGCACCCCTCAACTCCCACCAGTGAGGCTTCTATGTGCATCGGAGGGCAATGCATACTGAAGGCCAAACCTGTCCAAGTTTTGAAGAATAAGAGACTGTAGATAGCAGGATGGGACTCCTATATGCAACCTCACGCACCCACAGTCCAGGGACTATTGCAGAAGAAGAGGCAGAAATATTGTAAGAGCCAGGGCTGGTTCATTAAACAGGAAAGTGTAGGCCTCCAGGCCAATGGAGGCCTGCTTATGTGAGCCTGTGGCAGTGGTGGCATTGAGTGCAGGACCCATGTCAGCTCAATTAAACAAGTGCCCAAAGGTGAAGTGAGAAAGAGGTGGTGGACTAGCACTAGATTGAGAACTATTTGAGGCTGATTGCTGTTGAGTAGGGAGAGGATGACTTACATAAGGCCACTGGATGGGCTGACTAGACTCCAGTGGACTCATTTACATTGATGAACATTTGGGTACCAACACCTGAATGAGTGGAACTCAACATGTATGGCATAGTGCATAGGGTTCCAAAGGGGCATGGGGGAGGCATCAAGGGGAGATCTAGATTTGAATGGTAAATGTATGACATTTAGAAAGTTCAATAAAAAATGTTTTAAAAAGTGTCCTATTTAAGTCTAAGCACTCAGTGTTTTCTTCTTTTCTGTACTTTGATTATTTGTTGGTCTTTGTGTTAATTGTTATTTGTTGTAAGAAAAAAGTTCTCTGGTGAGAGTTAACAGATACACTAATCAATGGATATTACAATAAATCATTGTGGGTTAGTTGAATATTATGTCTATTTATCAGAATGATAGAAGTAGATTCTTTCCTATGACATGTGATTTGTCTAGGCATAGATCCTTATCCTGATAATAATGTGATGTATGGATTCCCTATTATCTATTATGAAATGAGTCTTAAGTCCAATTAGAAGGAGACTGATTACTCCATTAATATTCATGCCAATAATACACCAACCTGGAAAGGTTGATGATTACTTTTCTCTGTCAGTAGCAAGAATATCACCTAAAAAACCTAAAAACCTAAAAATATCACCTAAAAACATAAAAAAAATCACCTAAAAATGTTAGCCAATAGAGATATTGCTTCAACACCAGACAGTAGAAATTTTATTTCTCCGTGCTTCTTCTGTAACTCAGATATATGTAGTGTCCTCACCAATTAGATTGTACTATCCAGTTCTGGTGTGTAATCAAGTGAGATGGCAATAGCTAGTTTTTTCGAACATTTATGGGGTTTGTCTGGTCCCATCTCTAAAATAGGAGCACTGGTATTTTTGATTTGCTAGTCTATCAAGGCAGTTGAACCCTTACAGGGTAAGCATTTTTAAACTCTTTTTACATTGTATATGTACATATTGAGAGAAACTCACACATGACTATAGTTGACAATTGACTTTCACATGACTCTAAAAAGGCCTTTAGTGTTAGTCATTCCTCCTCTTACTTCCTCTTCTGCCCTACCCTCCCATTCCCTACCCATGTGGTACATTTACACAATGGAGTTTTACTCGGCAATAAAGAAAGAAGAACTCATGAAATTTGCAGGTAAATGGATGGAACTAGAAACTGTTACATTAAGTGAAGTACCTCAGCCTTTCTTTTATTTTTCTTTCAGTTATATCACTGCTTTCTATCTCCCCTCCCAAGAAACACCCCTCCATGACACCCTAGTAGTTGTGTAATATTTAAGAATTTTCAAATTGAATCATACCTATCTAAAGAATAGGATCTAGTACCTGCTTATAAGAGAGAACAAGCAACATTTTTCTTATTGTGTCTGATTGAATGTCTAAAAAGAAATCTTTGCTGTTTTTTTCAGTTAATTTTTGCTATGTGATCATAGATATTTCAACAGAGGTTTTTTTAAATAAAAAATGTTGAAAACCCTCCATCACATAATTTAAAATTCTGATTTCTGGTTGTCTCCCTGGCACAAAACTTGACTCAAATCTATTACAGATATAAAAATGATAAACAAAATGTAAAATTCTTTGGGGAAAAATGGTATACAATTGTGACCTTGGGTTAGATAATGGCTCTTCAGAAACAGAACACACACATACTTTCATGTATTCATACTTCTGTATTAAAAACACATAATACAGCATGCAAAATATTAAAAGTGCTTATAAGTTTTAAGTTTTATAAAGAACATGTGCTGAGTACCACTGTATTATTCTACCAAATAAATAATAAAATCACAAATAACTTAATTAAATTTGTATAAAATATTTGAATATATTTTTTCTCAAAAGTATAAGTCTCCTATGGTAATATATGAGCAACAATAATCATTAAGAAAATACGTATCAAAACCTGCACAAGTTATCAGTTCCTAACATGGTCATAAATAAAAGACAAAACATAAAAAATGTAGTGAATAATGTGAGTAATTAGAAATGCTTATACCATATACTCCTGGTGAGATGGTAAAATTAAGCCGCTGATTTGAAAACTTTACTTCCTTAAAGTACTAAACATAGTTATCACACAACTCAGTAATTATATTACTATTAATATACTTAATAGAATTGAAATGAAAATGTGTGTATACATATATTCCATTGTAAAAACTTGATTATGCATATTTATAAGGGGTTATTCACAATAACATAAGCAAGAAATAATCTATATATTTGGACTAAAAACAATTTAGTCAAGTGTGCTGCATCATTATGCATTTTGATGGAAGGTGGTTATCTCTAAATGTTTTAACTGATGGGGCTGCAGTTCATGGTTTTAAAAGTTTTATTAATTGATTTATCCATCCTAACAGATAACAGTTATTTTCTATGAAAATGTAGTGTTGTGAGCAGTGCTTGGCATTGATAACTCATGGACTTTATAGCTGGTAGGAGAAACATATGTTAGTTGAAAAGCATAAAATTTGTTTTAAAATAATAAAATTTTAAAGTTTTAAGCACTTAAATGCTGACAGAAAATAAAATGACTTGATGCGAAGGGCAATAAAGCCTTCTCTGATGTATTAGCAGTGATCTGGGCCTTGGGAAATGAGTAACTGAGTGCCAGATGGAGATGTTCAAAATCATCCCAGGTAGAGGATATAGCATGTGACCACCCTGCTGAAGAACCTCTAGGAACTCTAAGAAATGACGTCAATTCAAGTCTTAAAAAATGTTTTCAAATTCATTAAGCAATATTTTATTTCTACACTAGTACCGTGAATATATTTTATTGTAAAAGCCAGAATTAAAGAAGTGGAAAATATTTTTCAGCATTTAAAATGTAATATGCAAGTCTGTAACATTATTATGAGATTCTCTTCAGTTTATGCTAAAATGAGTTGAGCCCATTTAAAATAAACTATGTTAGACCCACTGAAGGAGTACGCCAGTTGACTCACCCTGGATCCCTGTTCAGCATGGAAGAAGCCAGAGCGGTCGATGTCCCTATTCCCTTTTGGCAGTTTGGGTAAGTGTTGGGGACTCCTGCTGTTTTGGGTTGTAGTCTTTCCATGTCCAGATAGCCACATACTGGCTCGGCACGAATGGAAGGACTCCTCTTCTCAGCAGGGCACCCCCCTGCTCTCTTCCTGACACATCTTTGAAGTAGCCGCCACAGATACATGGCCTCTGGCATAGGAACTGTCAGGTTTTCCTATGTGATAATCAGGCAATGTCTGGCAGCCTGGCAGAAGCCCACCACCACATGTAAATGGGGCATCATAAAAACACCTATCAACTAAGGCTTTTGCTACTGCCCCCACACTATAAAAATCCTGGTTTCCCCTTAATTAATTTGAGCTGAATCACTAAGACCTGGAGCCGAGCTGAGTCACTGAATAAAGGAGCTGTACCACTGAGTCTGACTGAGCTGAGTTCTGTGTCTTACTGGCTAGGATTCAGTCTCTCCAGAGGGGGCTGTTCCTTCGTAAACAACGACTCACGAAGGCCCTGCTTTCACTGTTCCCGCACCTTGTGACCCAGCGGCCAACGGGTCTCGAAACTAGAGGGAGTGCCCCTGACTGAGCTGAGTTCTGTGTCTTACTGGCTACGATTCAGTCTCTCCAGAAGGGGCTGTCCCTTCGTAAACAACGACTCACGAAGGCCCTGCTTTCACCATTCCCGCACCTTGTGACCCAGCGGCCGACGAGTGCCCGGTAGATTGGAACAGAACCCGCCTGGGAGCGCAGCGATCAGTTGAGTCACCAGCATCCAGTAGTCGCAGAGAGCCTCAGCAACACGGAGCCGTGCGCACCCCAGCAACGCGGTCTGCGACCCGCCCACAGGTAACCCCTTCAGAGGATGTTGTGATATGAATAGCAGTTGAGTCACCAGCATCCAGTAGTCGCAGAGAGCCTCAGCAACACGGAGCATGACATGTGCGCACCCCAGCAACGCGGTCCGAAGGTAACCCCTTCAGAGGATGTTGTGATATGAATATGAGGTAGGAATTCGCTAGGCAGTTAGGGTAAAAAGACCCCAAAGCAATGTAGCTGGTTTCTTGGCTAAAAATCAAAATGTCCTTGGGCCTGTTAAGCAACATACTGTGTTCCAAGCCAGGATATCAGAGTATAAGGGCTCTAACGGGGGGCAGGGGGGGTGGCGGGGAACTATTGGAGAGTGCCATCTGTGAAGTGTGTGTATTGTCGAATGAGATGGTTTGGGATGTTCTGTGTGATAAACACACACACACACAAAATCAACAATTTAAAAAAATGTATTATATTTGAGGAGGAAGCATCGAGATTTATGTCATGCTAATTAGTAGAAGTGATAAACAATACCATTAAAACCTTTCCAATGACATACACAGGAGCCAAGGATCCAAGTGCAACCAATTATGACTAGTAATAATCAGATACATACGGATTAGAGATGCATGTGCCAACATCTCAGTGTTAGTAGCAAAAACAATGAGTCTTTCTGCAAGGAACAACAAATTCTAAAATGAAATGGAGATCTTTTTTAAAGGTTAAAAACTCATCCAATTTTATGTGTTACAGGGCTTATACTGAGTTCAATAATATATATAACTATATTAATTTAACTGTGAACCTAGAAAGTTGTACCCACTTGTGAAAGAGATGTACTCTTGCTCTGGAGTGTATTACTGAATATGTTAAAGCTGTAGTGAAATGCTTCTTCTAACCATGTAGTTATTAAAATATTTTTTTAAATGATGAAAAAAACAATTATTCAAAGCATAAAAATATGCTCCTTAATAATTAGTAGATGTGAAAAACATTATCATTGAAATCTACCTGATGACTTTATATCCATGCTCAGAAGCCAAGGAGCTCAGAAAGTAACTGACTGTGACTAGTAATAATTTGATATGTATATTAGGAACGCATGTGCATCTTAGTGTCACTTGTATTAAAAATGAATTTTTCTGTATGAAACCGTTTTTTAATAATGAAATGGAGATCTTTATCAAAGTTTAAAACCTCTAATTTTACATCTGAGAGAGAGAGAAAGGAAGGAAGGAGAAGGAAGGAAGGAAGGAAGAAAGGGAGGGAGGGAGGAAGGAAGGGGAGAGAGAGAGAGAGAGTACACAAAGTTGGCAGAGAAAAAAGTGATGGGGAGATATGAGAGGTGTTGGAGGGGAGGGAGCGGCCATGGATTTGATCAAAATACCTTATATGCATGAATAAAATTCTCAAACAGTTTTTGTAAAAATTAAAAAAATATATATTTTATTTTCCATGATTGAAAAATTCAGCTTAAAAATAAATATAAGCCTTTTCTCACAACTCCCTGGACATGCCATAGCTGCTCTCTAGGGAACCTTGAAGAACCCCACATTGGGACTTTCCCCAGATTTCTTCTGGTGAGTTTCAGTCACCACATATCTTTGTGCTACATCATCACCATCCCCACCTATGCCTGGGCACTTGCAAGGAGCGGGGAGCTTTCCCAGACCCGCTTTGCTCTCACGCCTGCTCAGGTTATTAGGATCCTTGTGCCCCAAGACTTGTGAGCATTCCCAGACTGATCTATAAGACCTCCTGTCCACCTAGAAACAACCTAGCCTGCAGTTCTGTTTCAGGACTATGAGGAGACAACCCAGGAACCTCAACTCAAAAATTTAAGCTTTCCCTAGATTAACTGAGATGACTGTTAAACTGCAGTTGCAACATCAACTAAAGCGATCCCCAAACTGAACACCAAACACTACTCAGCTGTACCATAACCTGACAAGTTGGGGAAACAGAAGTAAAAATACAAAGAACAACTCAAAAAAGATGAGATCACCCACTCATGGCAAGAAATATCACCAACAGCCTTTAATCTCTGTCTTTTCAATGGCTACTTATGAGGCCATTAAAATTAACAGTTATTATTGACCAACGTTTATTAATTCCTGTTATGTTGGTGTTGGAATACTGTTTCTTAAACGTCTTTTGGTTGACTGATATGAGTTAGTTTATTTTTTGTGCCCTTTTTTTCTCTTCAGAACAAAGCAGTCTACTATTTCCTGTAGAGCTGGTATCGTTGCCATGCATTTCTTTGAAAACTGCTTCATCGCAGTATATTTTTCTTTCTCCTTCAACTGAAAGTTTTTCTGGGTACTGTAGTTTGGGCCAGACTGTTTGTTATTTCATGACTTGTAAAATACCTGTCCATAGGACTGGAGAGATGTCTCAGTGATTAAGAGTCTTTTGCTGCTCTTTCAGAGATCCTGGGTTGGATCCAAAGCACCTACATGTCTACTGACAACCATCTATAACTCCAGTTCCAGGGGATCCAATGCCTTCTTCTGACCTCAATGGGCATTGCACGATGTGGGTTTACTTACATATATGCAGGCAATACACTCATACACATTAAAAAAATAAATAAGCAATTAAAATCAAAATCCACATCAGCTATTATCTCTTCTTTGATTCTTATTTAAACTGTTCGTCCATCATTATCCAGAACTAATACATCACCTGGCT
>NW_008334950.1:717898-729300 GCF_000622305.1 Nannospalax galili | reverse complement strand
CCTGCTTGGTTTTCAATATACCTCTTGCATTTGAATTTGTATTCTCTTCCCTAGATTTGGAAAATCTATAATTTTCATAAAAATATTTTCTGAGTCTTTGACCTCAGTCTCTTCTCCTTCATTTATGCCTATGATTCATAGGTTTGGTCTTTTTACAGTATACCCAGAGGTCTTGCATATTCATTCTTGCCTTATTTTAGTCTTGACATTTTCTTTGATTGAAGGATCCATTTCCCCAATCTTTTATTCAAGTAATATATAATCTATTGAATTTCTTCCAATTCCCTTTTGTTTCTTTCCTCTAGGTTTTTTGGTTGAGTTTCTGAATTATAATTTCATTTTTAATTGTTTTACTTATTTCAAACTGGAAAGGCAGGCAAAGTTAGTGTCCTTATTTGCACAGGAGATGATTCTATACATTAAAAATACACAAAGACTTCTAGAGAAAATTCCTAAAGCTGATAAATATATTCAAAAAAGTAGCACAATATTAACATCCTCAAATCAGTAGCCATCTTATACCAACAAAAAACATACCAAGAGAGAATTAGAGAAATTAAACCATTCACATCTGCCTCAAAAAACAAAAAACAAAAACAAAACAGAAAAAAACATAAAATTACTTGGAGAAATCTACCCATGGGAGTGAAGGACTTGTATACTACACTTTTTTTAATTTTAAATTTGTTTTTAGTAAATGCACTACAAAAGTAAAATTGAAAAAGTAAAGTCCAAAAAGTTTAAAAATTAATTTTCATATACTTCTACCAAATTCTTTCAACATCTTAGGTTTAACAATTTGTAGTCACCTCCATGTGTTTATTTATTTTTTTCTTTTTTTTTCTTTTCTTGTTCTCACTGAGGTCGCCTGCCTCTGCTTCCTGAGGCCTGATATTAAAAGTGCATACCACCATGCTCAGCTTATTATTAGTTTTGAATCCAGGAAAGAACGGTATTTAAAGTGTTAAAATCCATACATTATTTTCCAAGGTCACATAACTTTCTGAGGTCACATAAATTGTTTTAGCATTTGCGATTTTCCTTTTTCTCTTTTTCTTCTTTTTTTTCTTTCTTTTCTCTTGGTGTGCACTCTGTGTGTGTGTGTGTGTGTGTGTGTGTCTGTGTGTCTGTGAGTGTATCCATGTGTGCATGAGTTCCCACATCCAGCAAGTCAGAGAAGGATTGTGAGTATTCTACTCTACCATTCTTCACCTTTTTCACTGATGCTCAGGCTTACCATTTGGACTAGACTGGCTGGGCATAGAGCTTCTCGGGGCTTCCTGTCTCCACCTCCAATGCTGGGTATAGGCACATGTAATCATCCCTGATTTTTACATGGGTGCTGAAAATTCAAACTCAGGTACATGCTTGTACAGCAAGCTCTATTACCCACTGAGCAATCTTCCCAGCCTGGTAGGTATAATTACTCCTAAAACATTTTAATGATTTCTTTGTCTTAATGGCTATAGAAATGTTAATTTTCATTTTTTCATACTTGAATATTGTATATTCTGAATAAAATAGTTAAAAGTGGAGCAAACCAGAGATGAATTTGAAAAAAAAAGAATTTGCGTCATTTTTTTTTTTTTTTTGAATTACTTAGATGGAGTAATTGTAGCTTTACAATAGAGATGTTTCTCTCTAATGTAAAATTCTGACCTGTGGTTGCTTCTCTTGTGAATAGTGGTCCATGGATTTCTGAGGCTGTGACCAGTGGGTTTTCCTGTTCTTAATGTTGACTTTCAGGTCACTGTATTTCTTATTTTTATTGATTTTTTTGTGTATTTCATACAGAACATCTGAGTCAATCTTAATGGTTTTTCTACCGTCTTCCTCACTGGCACCCTCCCATAATCCCCCAAAAGAAATTCGTACATTGTGTCATTTGTCTTAAGGCCTATTGTATCAAGTTATTTTCCCCAGATGTCCCTCAGTGCAAGTTCATCTTCTAAGGTCTAGTCAGCCTAGAGTCTCTTGCTTTAGGAAGATCAGCTTGTCTTCATCCAGCAGTAACCAATTGCCAATATTATCAGCTAAGTTTGGGGTCAGCTGTCCATTTCCCCAGTTCTATGCTGTTTTTTTTTTTTCTGTTTGAGGTTGCATGGGTCCTGTGCATGCTGACAAGATTGCTGTAGGTTCATATGAGCGTGGTCCCAGGAGCTTGTAGGACTCTTTTGCCATATGTCATGCACCTCCTTCCTGGCTCTTACAATCTTTTCACTCCCTCTTCTGAAATGGTCCCTGAGCCCTGGGTGGGTGTAGTTTAATATAGGAGCCCTGCCCAGGAACAGTATTCTATAGACTCTTAGTCTCTACATTTTGGCCATTTGTGACCTTTTGTATTCCTGGCCCTCTGTTGCATGAGGAATGCACATTAATAAGAATTAAGATATTCCTTATTGAATTCTTTATCTTTGTTCTGTTCCTTGAGCCTGAGGTATAGACGTTGCATTGTAGATGTGTCTCCATCTGGTTCAAAAGACGCTTCTTTGATGAGTGGTGACTAGGATATTTTTTGGTAAATATAAAGATATACAATTTGAACATAGTAAGAAATTATTTTAGTCTAGGAATGTGACCATTTGGGGGTTTTCTTTAGGATCTATGTCCTCTCCAGCCATGTGTATTTGGCTGTTTATAGTACCAGAAATAAGTTTCTGCCCACTGAGTGATTAGCCCAATTAGGCCTATTGATTGCCCCCAAGATAAAAGTGCCACTACTGCAACAATGTCTATGCTGTGCACATCCTGGATGCAATTATTTGGTCTTGAATTTGGTGTTGCTTCATCTAATGATGTTCTCCCTTTGTACTACCTAGCATAGTGCTTTCCAAAGGTATGATAGCTCGTCTTCAGGAGAAGTGGCTTCCAGGTCAGTTCCAACTCCAATGCTCCAAATCCTGTGTTTGAAGTATGTTCTGACTTCAGCAGTAGGGCCTTACCTTCAAGATCTAGAAGGCAATCAAGGGCTGTGGCAATAGCCTATGTATTTTGGGGAGTCTTGTGGACCACTCTGGGCAAGAACTCAAGAGATTTCTTGTATCCAGAACGGTTTTGTGTTATGTAGCTTTTAACTATACACATGGACTCATTTAGATATATTGTATGTGTAATTTGTCATTAGGTTATTGGAATAATGTGATTTCCTCTTGTTTTTTTATACTAGTTAGGTATTATTTATCTCTCCTCTCTCTCTCCATGTCTCACCCTTCTACCATGATTTCTCCATTTAAAGTGTTCCCTTTTCTCCCAGTTCTCCCCTGGTAATACCAGTCTACTATAGTCTCAACTCTCTTGAGCTCCATTGTTCCCTTCATCCACAAAGTTTCTTGTCTAACCTTCCCTACCGCTCCCATTTAAATAGCACCATTTCATCCATTTCTCCCTTAGTAACACCTGTCTCCTACTCTTCTTCTGCCTAAGATTCCTTCTTTCCCTTTACTTCCCCTGTTCCTTTTCACTATCCTAGTTTCTGCTGTTACAAGATACATACTCACAAGGATTTTGTGCTGGGATCCACGTATAAAGGAGAATATACGTCATTTCTTTTTTTTCAAGTCTGTGTTACTTCACAGTATAACAGTTTCTATTTCCCTCAATTTAACTGCAAATTTCATGATTTCATTTTTCTTCACTGCTGAGTATAACTACAATGTGTAAATGTACCACATTTTCATTATCCACTGGTCAGTTGAGGGACACTTAGGTTGCTTCCATCTCTTAGCTATTGTAAAAAAGCAGCAACAAACATGGACGTACAAGTAACTCTGCAATAGAGCAAGTCCTTTGGGTATATGCCAAGGAGTGGTATAACTGGGTCAAATGGTAGGTTCATTTTTAGATTTTTAAGAGTTTTCAGCTCTGCTTTCCATAGTGGTTGCACGAGTGAGCATTCCCCTTTCTCCACATCCTCTTCAGCTTTCAGTACCATCTATTCTCTTGATCTTAGCCAGTCCGACTGGTATAAGATGAAATCTTAAGTTGGTTTTAATTTCCATTTCTCTAATTAATAAAGATGTCGAACATTTTAAAAGACGTTTCTTAGCCATCATTAATTCTTCTTTTGAGAAGTCTCTGTTTAGACCTTTATTCTATCTTTAATTCTATCCCTTGCTTTCTTGATTCCTTGTTTTTCCAGTTCTTTATATAGTCTGGATATTTAACCTCTGTCACATGTGCCTTTGGTGAGGATTTTCTCCCACTCTATGGGTTTTCTCTTCACTGGTTGTTTCTTTTGCTGCAAAGAAAAGTTTTAGTTTAATGTGGTTCCACTTGTCAGTTCTTGATCTTAGTTTCTGAGCAATTGATGTCCAGTTTACAAAGTCCTTTCCTACACCATATCTGGTAGGTTATTCCCAGTGTTTTCTTCTAACAGTTCCACAGGTTCACATTCAGGTCTTTGATCCATTTGGAGTTGACTTTTCTGCAAGGTGAAGGATAAGGGTCTAGTTTCATTCTTCTACAGGCAGAGGTCCAGTTTTGCCAGAATCATCTGTTGAAGAGGCTGTCTTTCCTCCAGTCAGTGTTCTTGAACCCATGTGAAAAATCATGTGTCTGAAATTGTATGTACTTAAGTTTGGTTACTCAGTTACATTTCATTGATCTCCGGGTCTATTTTTTGCCAGTAGAGTGCTGGTTTTATAACTTTAGCTCTGCAGTACAGATTGAAACCTGGTATAACAATCCCCCATACACCCCAGCATTGCTCTTTGTCCTCAGGGTTACTTTGGCTATCCTGGAGCTTTTGTGCTTCCATATGAATTTTAGGATTTTTTTTTCTAATTCTTTGAAGAATGTCATGGGGGTTTTGATTGGCATTGCATTGAATCTTTAAATGACTTTTCGTAGGATGGTCATTTTCACAATATTAATTCCTCCAATACATGAGCATGGGAGGTCCTTTCATCTTCTGGTATCTTCCTTAATCTCTTTCTTTAAAGATTTAAAAATTTTATTATAGAGTTCTTTAATGCCTTTGGTCAGGTCTATTCGGAATAAAAAAAAAATGAGACTACTGTGACTGTGAGGATTTCCATGTACTCTTTCTCCAATTGCTTGTTATTGGTATAAAGAATGGTTACTGATTTTTGTAGATTAATTTTATAACCTGTCATTTTACTAAAAATGTTAATCACTTCTAGGAGTTTTCTGGTGGAATTTTTGGCATCTCATAGGTATAATATCATATGATCTGCAAAAGGGATAATTTTATCTCTTCCTTTCCTATTATTACTCCTTTTATTTCCTTCTCTTCTCTTATTGGTCTTGCAAGAATTTCAAGCACTATATTCAAAAGGAGTGGAGATAGTGGAAAGCCTCGTTTGGGTCCTGATTTTAATGGGAATGCTTCCAGTTTTTCTCTGTTTAGAATAATGTTGACTGTTGGTTGGTCATATATATGTTTAATTATTTTGAGGTATGTTTCCTCCATTTCCATTTCTGTCTAGGACTTTTAACATGAATGCATGTTGAATTTTGTCATAGACTTTCTCTACATCTATTGGGATGACCATATGGTTCTTGCCTTTGAGTCAATTTAAATGATTTATTACATTTATTGACTTACATATATTAAATCATCCCTCCATCTCTGGAATAAAGACAACTATACCATGGGGGATGATCTTTTGATATGTTTCTGTATGTGGTTTGCAAGTATTTTATTGAGAATTTTTGCATCTTTGTTCCTTAAGGATATTTGTTGATAGTTTTCTTTTTGGTTGTGACTTTACCTGGATTTGGTATTAGAAAGATGTTACTGTCATGGTAGGAATTTGGGAGCTGTCCCTCTGTTCTTATCTTTTTAAATAATACAAGTAGTAGTGGATGTAAATCTTTAAGTGTCTTGTAGAATTTTGCTATGAATCCACCTGGGCCTGGGCTTTATTAGAAGGTTTTCCATAAATGTTTAATTTCCTAATGTGTTATGGGCCTTTTTAAGCTTTTGATGTCTTCTTGGTTTAGCTTTGGTGATTCCCGTGGTTTTAGATATACATTCATTTCTTTTAGGTTTTCAAATTTAGTAGCATATAGGTTTTTAAAGTATTCCCTTATGATATTCTGGATCTTCTTGTCTGTTGTGATGTGTCTCATTTCTGATTTTGTTGATTTGGAGTTGCTCTTTCTTTTGGTTAACAGGGCTAAGGGTCTATCAGTATTTTTTATCTTTTCAAAAAACTAGCTCTTGGAATTGTTGATTCTTTGTATTATTTTCTTTGCTTCTATTTCATTAATTTATGCTTTGATTTTTGTTATTTCTTCTTGTCTGCTGGGTTTGGGTTTTGTTTGTTCTTGCCTTCCAAGGGTCTTGAGTTGCCATGTTAAGTCATTTATTTGTGTTCTTTCTCGTTTTTTTTTTTTAATGTAGGCACTTAGAGCTCTATTTCTCTTTTGGGACTGCTTTCAAAGTGTCCCAGAGGTTTTGCGGTATTGTATTGTCCTTTTCCTTTAATTCTGTGAATACTTTTATTTCATTCTTAATTTATCCTTTGATCCACTCATAATTTAGGAGTGTGTTGTTTAACCTCCATGAGTTCATGCAGTTCATAGGACTTCTTCTAGTATTAATTTTAAGATTTACTGTGTTGTGTTTTGACAGAATGCATGGAAGTATTTCAATATTTTTGTATTTGTATTTGTTGAGACCAGGCTGGCTTCAAACACAGAAAAATCTGCCTCCCTCTGCCTCCCAAGTGCTGGGATTAAAGGCATGGGCTACCATGCCCAGCCTGTTGAGTTTTTTTTTTTTTTTTTTTTTTTTTTTTTTTAATGCCCCAGAATGTGGTCAGTTTTTGAGAATGTTCCATTGGGTTCTTGATAGAAAGTGTATTTTTTGGTGTGTGGGTGGAATATTTGGAAGATGTCTGTTAGGTCTATTTGATGTATGGTATTGTTTAATTCAGATGCCTCTCTGTTTATTATTTGTCTGGCTGACCTGCCTAAAGGAGATAGTGCGGTATTGAAGCCCCTAATATGACTGAGTGGGGGTTAAACTGTGTCTAAAGACCTGTAATGTTGTTTATATGAATTGGATGTACCATAGTTATTGAACATATGTTCATGATTGTAATAGCTTCTTGGTTAATTGTTCCTTTGATAAGAATGAAGTAGCTCACTTTATCTCTTCTCATCAGTTTCTGTTTGAAGTTTATTTTGTCAGATAATGGAATTGCCACCCCTGCTTGTTTCTTAGTGCCATTTTCTTGGAATATTCTTTTCCTCCCCTTCTCTTTAAGGTAGTGCCTGTCACTGAAGTTGAAATGATTTTCTTCCAGACAACAGAAGTATGGATTTTGTTTGTGATCCAGTCAACTAACCTGTGTCTTTGAACTGGGAAGTTCAGTACTTTGATATTTAAATTGTGATTGAAATATGTGTATTGGATGACATTATTTTTTACTGTTCACATTCTTTGTCTAATTTTGTGTCTCCACACTTATATCTTCATTTAGTTTTCTTCTGTTGCCCCTCGGGTATAGTTGTTCTTTTCTCCATTCTTTGTATTGCTTCAAGTATTCTTTAAAGGTCTGGTTTTGTAAACAGTATTCTTTCAGCCTACGCATGTCATGGATGATTTTTCTTTCCCCTTCAACTACAATAAACATTTTTATGGATAATGTATTCTGGGTTGGCATCTATGGTCACAAAGAACTGGGAATACTTTGGTCTATGCTCTTCCGGCTTTCATAGTCTACATTAAGAAGTCAGCTATAATTCTGATGGGCTTTCTTTTATATGTGATTTGTTTTGCTTTTGCTGTTTTCAATATTCTCTCTCTGTTCTGTACATTTAGTGTTTTTAACTATGATATGCCATGGGGAGTTATTTTTCTTGTCTTGCCTATTTGGTGTTCTATGTCATTCTTGTATTTGTAATGTGGATGTCTTTTCTTAATATTTGGAAATTTTCTTCTACATTCCTGTTTAAGATCAGGTTAATGTCATTTACCTGAAATTGTCCTCATTCATCTATACCTTTGATTTGTACATTTGGTCATTTCTTGGTATTTCCATTTCCTGAATATTCCATTCCTATGTTTTTTTTTAATTTTTCATAATTTTTGCTTTAGTTGTCTAGTTCTTCAATTATATCATCCATTGTTGCTATTCTATATTCCAATTCAATCATTCTATCATTAAGTCTTTCTCCTTTGTATGTAATTGACTTGAGTGTTTTTACTTCTTTCTTCATTTCAGCCTGAGTTTTCTTTAATATTTCTCTCTCTTTTATGAATTCAGTCAGAAGTTTATCCAGTCACTTAGTTCTTTGATTTGTTTTTGTGTCTTTGATCTAATTTACTTTCCTTGTTATTTATTCTTTGTCCTGGCTTATCTGTAGGGGGTTCTCATTGTAGAATGCTTATATAGGACTGGTGAAGTTTAGTGAAAATGTACTGTTTTGGTTTTCCATATTGTTATTTTTCCTTGTGATTTTTGGCCTGTGAATTTCTTTTGTTGTTCGTGATTCTGGTATGAAATTTAAGCCTTAATTTGTTAAATGAAGCCTGCTGCTGTTCATATCATTGGTGCACCTTGGTTGTTTTATTATTGGGTATGTAAAGTTGGTTAGTCTAGGTTTCATGTTCTTTCAGAGTGGAGGGAACTGATGGCTTTAAAATATTTACTCAGGACTCCCAAAGAGGGTGGGCTCCAGGCAGGTGCAGGCTTCTTTCTAATGCCTGGACACCTACTAGCAGGCACTCACAGCACAATTAGGGAAGTTTTCATCAAGTGGAGGCTGATCCAGACACTCTCAGGTGGTCTACTAAGGTTTGCCATTGAAATAGTTTATAACAATTTGAGAAAGTTATAAAATTTCAATAGATAACCGAAATTTTAAAATCATTTCCATGTTATATAATATACATTATCAAAACTTTCAATTATTTGGATATTTAAAAAGTCCTCATGGAACTGAATCTGAAAGGAAACAAAATCTGGGAAAGAAACCAAATCTGGTAGCACAATAAAATTTGTAACAATTTGTAATGATAAAGATGGTGTAATCACACACACTGGATTTGAAATTCAAACACATATTAAGGGAACAGAGAACAATCTAGTATCAAATAATATGAGTTAAACATCAAGAGCATTTCATTAATCTACTCAAATACAGGTGGTTATTTCTTACAGAATAATAACACACAGATGCATTCAGAACACCGTTCTTAAAATAGTATTCAAAGAATATTATGCTGTCAAATCAAGAATTAAATTTCTGTTTAATTGGCTTCTTGAGTATTGTCCAACAAAACTCACTTAAGAGGAAAAATCTTAAGTTTTCCAAATCAGATGAGTAGATTTATCTTTGTAAGTAGAAGAATTTTACTGTAATTAAGGGGCATGAGGGATGATATGAAGTAAATTGTTCTTATCTGACTGAAGGATCTGTTCAGCAGTAATGTCTGGCAAACTAAATCTAAGATGATTAGTGATTGAAAAAAAACTGAGCTGTAAATGTCAGGTCATGTAAAATAAATTAAGAGTCATGAAAAAAGACAATTTACAAAGGAACACTACAGTGAAATAAAATATCAATCCATAGGACAAAACAAGCAAAGGAACAGAAAGGAGCCTGATTAATTTTTTTTTTAGAAATACAAGATTATAATGCCTCTTTAATAAAGCTTGGGTGAACAAATGCATGAATGAATCTAGAAGTGATTATCAGTGTTGCAAACATCTCAAGAAGTATCATCATGTGCATCCTGAGTCAGGGAGCCATGATCAAACAAAACAAATCCTCTGGCAGCTAAATCTGATCAAGCCTATAGAACCAAGTACCAATTTGTATAAGAGAGAAAAGTAAAACAATACAGTAAGGGAATACAGTCAGCATAATCCAGACTTAAGAAACACAATAAAATAAACCTCTTATTATACAGAAAGTTAAGGTGGGCTGCGGGTGGGGGGGATCAAGACAGACTAGACTTCTCAACAAATTTAAATAAATTGTAGTGAAAATGACAGGAGGTTATGATAAAACTATATGCAAGTTAAAAATTTCTTTTCTATAAAGCTGCATTTGTACCAGTCTCCAGTAGAGCATAAATTATAGTCAAAATATATACATAACTATGAAATGTATACATACCTATCTGAAGGCACTAAAGAGGAAACCAGGACAACCACCAAAAAGGCTCTACAAAATAATTCATCCCAAAATATAAAAATTGAAAGTAAAGATTTATACTCCCAAGCTTACTGTATTATTCCCAATAGCCAAGACATAGGATCAACCAAGGTGCCCACCAACAAGTGAATGGATAAAGAAAATGGAATATACACACAAAGTGGAATAGAACTTCAGCCACAGAAGAAAAAACAATGACAACTTATCGTTTGCAGCTACATGGATGAGGCTGGTGGTAATTATGTTAAGTGAACTCAATCAGGCACAGAAACACAAATATTTCATGTTTTAACTTATGTGTAGGAGCTAAAGAAATGATGAGTATAATAATCTGACCTTATCACTGCATACATATACTAAAAAATCACTCTAAATTCCATAAGTGTGATTATCATGTCAGTTAAAATAAAAAAATGAATTTCAAAAAAATTTTGCTGGTAATGAAAAAACAATTATTTACTGCTAAAATTAGTTAATTTAAGAAAAATTGGTAGAAGAGACAAAAATACTTGATCCAACCTTATGATACTTATAAGAAAGTCAATTAAAATATGAATAGGTTAAAAGAAGAAGGATAAAAAATATATTGCATTAACATTAATGATAAGAAAAAACAAGGGGGTTTCTAATATTAAAGTAAATTTCACAAAGAATATTACCAATAATAGAGAGTTATTTATCAGTAAATAACTGTCTATACAAAAATTTGTACAGAGGATGGTGTGATAAGAATAGGAGATAGAAATTGATATGCATTTAGGGTAAAAAAGACCCCAAAGAAAAGTAGCCAGTTTCTTGGCTAAAAGCCAAAATGTCCTGAGGCCTCTTAACAACATACTCTCTTCCAAAGACCAAAAATTACAAAAGTATTTGGGAGCTCTTATCTAACCCCTAAAAGATTTTAGGGTTATCTCTCCAGAGGAGTAATGTTAGAGTAGCAAAAAGCCCCATTTAAAAGGAAGGAAGGAAGGAAGGAAGGAAGGAAGGAAGGAAGGAGAGAGAGAGAGAGAGAAAGAAAGAAAGAAAGAAAGAAAGAAAGAAAGAAGAAAGAGTACATGAAGTTGCTAGAAGAAAGTGATAGGGAAATATGGGAGGTGTTGGAGGGGAGAGAATGGGTGTGGATTTGATCAAAACACCTTATATGCATGTATGAAATTCTCAATAAAGTTTTTTTTAAGTTAAAAAAAGAAAACTCAACTACTTTTTAGAAGCTTGTAGACAAAGATCAAGATGTGGAAGAGTTGCCTATGCATGCTAGATTGCCCAAA
>NW_008334950.1:670223-717724 GCF_000622305.1 Nannospalax galili | reverse complement strand
TTTTATGAAATACTCAAGGAATTAATAAAAAATAATGTATTATAAAAGTAGATCTCTACTAGAGATGGCCATGTCTAGGCCAGCTTCTATAACTACTATGATTATTGATACTATATTTAAGGGATATAGGATATTTTATGATAATTAAAAATTTAATTCTATGCATAGCTCATTCATTTTGATAAAACAACATTAAATGCACAGTAACACCGGGCGTGGTGGTGCACACTTTAGGGAGGCAGAGGCAGGTGGAACTCTATGAGTTCAAGGCCAGCCTGGTCTCCATAGCGAATCCAAGCCAGCTAGGGCTACAAGGAGACCCTGTCTCAAAAAGACCCCCCCCAAAAATGCATAGTAAATGAATTTTGCAAATAGCATTATATATTGGAAATCAAGCTATACAATGACTTCTCTTGAAGTTTCGATAAGCTAGAACAAAATTCTTTAAACTAAAATTGCACTAGCTAAAGAAAGGCCCTTTTTAAAATTTATTTTCAAAAACAGTATTAGTTTTTTGTCTTCATAAATCATGCCACAATGTTTTAAAATATTGTTATCTTGTCATTTAATTTACATTCAATTTTAAGAATATTTAATAATAATTGATAACTGATGATTATATATAGATTTTTTTACTTTAATCACTTGTTTAATAGCAACACAATTAGAAGAAGCATTTCATTACATCAGCATTGACATATTCAATAACAATTTCCAGAGCTACATGGATCTCTTTCAAAATTGGCTGTAAATCTTTAGTCAAATTAATTCAGTAATACAATATTGTATTCAGTATAAACCCTATATAACGTAAAATTGAATGAGGTTTTAACCTTTAAAAAAGATCTCCATTTCATTATTAAAATATACCATTTCATTCAGCAAAAGAACAATTTCAATGCAACTAACATTTAGACATTTGCACATGCATCTCTAATCTCTATATATCTGATTATTACTAGGCAACAGTCAGTCACTATCTGAGATCCTTGGCACCTGAGCATGGATATAAAGTTATAAAGTAGATTTCAGTGGTAATGTCTATCACATCTACTAATTAACATGAAGTAAATTTTTATGCTTATTCCTCAAATATAACTCATTTTTTACTGTTTTTTTTTTTGTGTGTGTGTATTTCATACAGAACATCCCAAACAATCTTATTCATCTATATACCCACATCCAAAGTGGCACCCTCCCATGCCCCCTGCCCCCTCCCCACTGGAGCCCATATACTCAGTCATCCCTGTTACTGTCCACTGTGTTGTCAATGCTCCCAGCCATTCCCCAGGGCTTATCCATCTGATGAGTGTAGTCAGCCTATCTATAGTTCCTTGTTTTAGGAAGACAAGCTCTTCCTCATCTAGCAGCAAGCTGTTGCCAGCATTCCTTTAGAAAATATTGGGATCTGCTGTTCATTGTCCCAATTCCATTCTGGGTTACTGTCTGGGAGTCTCTTGGGCCACCCTGGCCAAAAACTAAAAGGACAGTATATTCTGTCTGGTATTGTTTCTTGTTATGTAGCCTTTTGCTATACACGTGTACTCTTAAAGAAATGTATTGATCCCTTCAACCTTTGGTTTTACTTTCTGTTTGTGTATTTAAGAAAATGCAATTGGCCCAGATATATCAATTTATTTTTACTCTAAAGGTCATTTGAGGATCAGTTCCTCTGGGGTCATATGGGCTTAGGAGGAGTCCCTGGCTCCTTTCCTCTACCAGTTCCATTTATGTGAAGATAAGTCAAAGGTCCTGCTCAACTGTACCTGGTTTCACATGGAATCAAGGAGGAAATGTTTCTTCTGTATTGATCCTGCTCTTTGTAGACTGGACACTGGATCAAGTCCATCTCGTGGGGTCTCCATTGCCTCATTGATCCAAAAGACAGGTGACTCACCACAATTATAGGACAATTCGAGAGATTCTCCATAGTCCTCTGGAACTTACTTGATCTTGGAGGGCAAGGAGCAAATACTGTCCTTTAAGTCCCTCTGACCAATTAGTATAGGCATCAAAGTATGGCTGTTAAACAATGAAGAAGGTTAGTTCTACCAGTCTGGTACTTTTAATTACCATATGCTATGTACATAAAGCTTGGACAAAGAACAAATATTCTCAGATAAACCTTGATTAGACATACATTATGTTCCTTGATCTAGTTGTACGTGTAATTTTCTCAGTAGGTTGTTGGACTAATAGGGTTCCTTTTTTTTTTTTAACTAGCTAGGCATTATTTGTTTCTCGCATGATCTAACACTTCCACCATGGCTTCCCCATTTAAAGTGCCTCAATTTTTTCCAATTTCTCCCTTAATAATACCTTTCTCCTATGACACCACATCTCTTGAGCTCCTTCTTTCCTTTTATCCGCAAGGTTCTTGTATAACAATTCTTCACCCATCCCATTAAAATAACCCCATTTTTATCCATGACATATGGATTTCTTTTTCAGTTTCTGATTCTAGTATGAGACCCGAGTCTTCCTTTGTTGAGTTTAGGTCTGCTTCTTTTTGTAAACTTTGTGTGCCTTTGTGGTTTACTTGTTGGGCATGAAAAGCTAGTTGATTTATGCTTCAGGTTCTCTCTTTTGATTTTATATTGGAGTTGCCGAATTGCTTTAGTCTTGCTGATCAGGAGTTCCCACAGAGCCCCAAGTCAGATGAGGATCAGATTCTCTCTGGCTTTATCCTAAAGACTGGATAACTCCAGGAAAGATGGTGGCCCCATGAAGTTGGGGGGGCTGGGCTGCTCAGAGAAGCAAAGAGAATTGGGGACTGCAAGAGGCCTTGAGGGCTCCCAGGATTAGAGGGAGGAATTGGGTTTGTTTGGATGCAAAGGATCAGGAAGCAGTGGGGAGTCTGGTTCAAGAGGTTTATCCAGAGGTCTGAGGTGCCAACACATGAAATGTGCCAGTGCCCCTGGTAGGAGAAAAGATGGAATGGGGGAGTTGGGAAGGTGAATGAGGGTGGGGGAGTTAAGGGGTAGTGGGCACCGCCAAACTTCCACAGGAAAGCTGCTGGCCCCAAGAAGCTGGAGGCAATATGCAATGGGAGGTGGGGACCAGAAGAGTCCCTGTGGGCTTCAGGGGACTTGAGGGAGGAATTGGGTTGGTCTGGATGCAAAGGATCAGGAAGCAGGGGGGAGGCTGAGCCAAGTGGTGAGTCCAGAGGTCTAGAATGCCTTGACAAGAAATGTGCCAGTGCCCTTGTTAGGAGGAGAGATGGGGTGCGGGAACTATGAGGGTGAATGAGGTTGGGGGAGTCAAGGCCAGTAGGTGCCACCAAACTTTTCCAGGGAAGCAGCTGGCCCCAGAAAGCTGGGGGCTGGGGCCTCCCAGAGATACAAAAGGGCAAGGAAAACCTTTTAAAAGAACAAAACATTCTAGTACGTGTCATTTTTGTTACCTTTCTTTTTTTGTGTGTGTTGGAATGTAGTATTTAGAATCTGTATAGCATGCAGATGAAAAATATATTCACTCAGTAAATGATGAGATTTTTTTAATGATTAATGTTATTATTAACAAAATTCCCCCCCCCTACGTTTTAGTGAATAAATAGTCTCAATTTAATGGGGACTGAAATGATGGCTCAGCAGATAAGAGTGCTGATTCCTCTTCCAGAGGACTTGGGTTTGGTTCCCAGCATCACATGGTAGCAAACAACTGTCTGTAGCTCCTTTCTAAGGGATCTAGTGCCCTCTTATGACCATAGCAGGCAATGCACAACATGGGTGCACTTGCAGGCAATACAGATACACATAAAATAATCATAATAAAATTAATCGCAATCTAAAATTATATAGTTAATAGTAGTAATAAATCATAAATGCAAAATACTGAAGTATTATCATATCTATCCTTAATAACGTTTGTGATGTACAAACAAGAAATTCAAATGAGATGCCATCACACCTAGAATCTCTTCTCCAAAATACAGTAGTTTTTATTGTCTGCAAATTGTGCAATGATCTATGCAGATAATTATTTTAGATGCATGGAATTTTGAATTGCCTGATGAAGAACTGAAGAAATGCTAGGTTTATCACATGAGAAATGTAGAAGCCATCCTATGTCTACAAAAATAATTTGAAAAACACATTATAATTTTGTCTTCTAACTCATATTAACTCAATAAATGATATGTGGTTGATGTGTGGTTATTGGTAGCAAATATGATGTCTATGTTGGAACAATAAGAAACAAAATATTTGTTAGGATTTATCATTCACAAATAATGGCTTATGATTTTGCTTAAAATGTATGTGGTTACAGTTTTAATGATTAAGCATTGGTATTTTTTCAATTACACATAAGAGAAACCATCTATGCTCCATGATAGCACTACTGATAAACACACGATTATTATTTTAAGTGAAGCAAGGGAATCTTGAAAATATAAATATAGCATATTTTCTCTCATATGAATGATCTTGTTTTTTTAATGTCAATAAAGTAGATTGGCATATATGGAAGTAACGAAACCAGCAGAGGGGGCCAGGGTGTCAAGACAGTGATTATTTCTGATATAATAGATGATGGTATGATTATTTCAAATATATCATATTCATATATGAAAACCCCTGCTTTATCTCTAAGTCTGACCTTTTTATTTTAAGACAGGGTCTCCTTATAGCTCCAGCTGGCCTGGCACTCCCTATGTATGCCAGGCTGGCCCTGAACGTACACAGTGCTACAATTAAAGCTGTATGCCATCATGCCAGCTTTCTAAGTCTGTTCTTCACATTTTATCATAGTGCCATTCTGACAATTGGAGGAACTCCTAAGTATTTAGTTTGGTATTGACTTCTTTATGTCTTAATATCAACTTTCAAAAATATGCAGCACTCCTTGGGTAATTTTTTATAGATAACTTTTTAAAATTTGAGCTTTTTAAATTTTATATAACATTTCCCACTCAAATCCAGACCCCCCCCTCCCCATCCATGCAATCCACAACATCTCCACCAATACCTGTGTACTTTGCCATACATCCTATTCATTCAAGTGTTTGTACCCAAATGTCCTTCAGTGCAAATGCATCCACTGGACTCCAGTCAGCCCATCCAGTGGTGGTATATAAGTCATATACTCCCTCACCCAACAGCAATCAGTGTCAAATAATTCTCAATCTAGTGCTGGCCCACCACCTATTTCTCTCCTCCCCTTCAGGTGCTTGTTTAATTGAACTGACATGGGTCCTTCCCTGGACACCGCCACTGCACACATCTGTAGTCTAATCTCCTTAGGTTTTTAGCAGCATACTATGTAGTACTTATACTAGATCTCACAATATTATATAAAATATTTTAGTGACAAATCACACTACTATCATCAAAGAAATATTTAGAATGGTTTGAACAAAAATAATTGCAGGCAGTCCTTCCTGAAAAGCTACTTTAGTTATTACTGAGAGAATGAAAATCATTAGAAATGTGGAAACTTAAGAAATGAGAAAGGGGATTGAACAGGACTTTGTGGATGTGTTGTTCCACAAGATTTCAGGTTTTGGAAGCTTAGACCCTAATGTGGCAATGTGAGAAGCGATAACATTTTCACAATGCATGCACAGTAAGTCTGCATAATCTGGCTTCTTATCTTTAAGTATAATCACTCTTTCACATGTGCAGGTGTCATGATTATTTTCAACCATGAGCTGACAAAGCTAAGGCTGTTGTCATGGAAGACTTCCAGCTTATAATTCATAAATTGATAAACTTCTTCTATATTTAGAAATTATACAGTCTCAGATAATATCTTATAAGAACAAAAAGGGAGTAATATACACATATATTTAGAAATAAGTTAATAGGGTTGCTAAGAAGATACAGAAGATAATACAGTTGTCAATATGAAATAATTAAATATTTATAAAATCTGATTTCCCCAAAGAAATAGAAAATATTATAAATTATATTATATGGGAAATTTTAATATGCTACTTATTAAAATACATAGCAGGTAATCTTGAATTAATGTAGGGCAGAGCAGAACTTTTGTCTGAATAATTATTTTATCTTTACCTATGAGTACAAATGTAGAAAATTCAACATTTAAATTTGTAGATTGTCATTTTCAAATAGCAATTATGTTTAAGACTGATGAGATAACAAAAGATAACTATTGATACAAATTTCTCTTCTTTTTATTTTTAGGCTGATTATGCACATCTTGAGTCTGAAGGTATAAAGGGAAGAATATAAAATATAAAGAAAACACCAAAACAAAACAAACAAATACTTCCCAGCAAGAAGGATATCATATTAGCCCCAAATTATTGGAGTTTCCTTTGATTATTTAGGTAAAATAATAAAAGTCAGAATAATTACTAATATAATTTAACTAATGGCCTCTTTTTCAATCTGTTGAATAGTGTTTAAAATTTTACTTTTCATAAATAATGATGGGTGGCCTAGAGCATAATAAACAATTGTTTTACTTTGACCAAATTAGGAAAAAGACTTCACGAGATATTATTTGAAAAAAATCTTACTTTTGGAGAAAAAGAAAATCAATAAAAAGTGAAAGACTGTACTCTAAAAGAAAATAATAATATTGCCTGTGAAGCAACTCTAGAGGCCCAAGGAGGAAATGCCTCAGCATACAAGCAGTGCAGGGCTAGGCTTGTACTGTATGTAAAAGACACACCCTGACCTAACTAATAGCATGAGTAGTGGGGAAATGAATTAATAATGTCATTGGATTCATAACATTTGATGATGAGAGAACTTGATTAAATGCTACATTTATACAATTTGCATATTCTAATCAGCACATCCTGTTTACTGGTTGTAACTTTGCTCTGAATAGATTTGGCTCCCATGGTGAAAATACATTTCTGATAATAAATCTCCACTGATTCCTCTGAAAGCCCTTCTAAGGAACAAGCAGACTACTGATAAGGTGGTTATGAGTAATTAAAACTTCTTCAATAAGTTTTGAGCCTTGTATCATTCCTCATTCAATTTCAACAGTTTTGCTTTCTGAACCCTGGTTGTCAACACCCACTTAACCTCTTTATAGTCAAACTCAATGCTGTCACATTAGAAAATAATAAAGTTTGAAGTGTAAGTGAAAGTAAAATGAAAGAAACCTAATGCATATATGTCACAATTAGGGAAAAGATATGGGATGCCTAAAAAGTTCCTTAAAATTAGTAAATGTAGTGAATAAGTAACATTATCAAAGTGTATTAGCTTATTGTATTAGTCCAAGGTAAGTCAAATTATATTGCTTTAAAATCTGTTTCTGTGACTTGTATTCATTAGTTATTACCAAATGGTTTTGTAAATAACATTTTTTTATTGTTTTCATTACAGATTGCTGAGAGTGAGGATGCAAAGCCATTTCACACATTATTTCTATTTCTTCATGTGAACAATTTGCTGTTTTGTGATAATTTCCACCAAAAAGTGTTATTTCTGTATAGAAAAATTAACTTGCATTCTTGAAAAGACTATTTTTAGATAGCCACAAGCTTAGTCCCTGACTCATGTCTGGGGACTGGTAATTATTTCAATACACTGACTTACAATTTTCTATAAATAATGAGTATAATATTTTGCCAAAATAATTGTGTATTGAGAATCAACACTTTTGGTCCATGGTCAGCCAGCTCCCAATAAAAACTTTTAAATCCTCTCCTTATTGACTACACTTTATTCATGTGGTTAAGAAAAATTGTTAGAGATAGTAAGCATTTGGTTTGTGACTACTTAGGAAAGAACCTTTGGAAGGCTAAAGCTGATTTCCCCTATGCTTGACATGTATGTCATTTTCTTTGTTCATTTTAAATTCCATACTTTTCCATAATAATATTAGCTATGAATTCAGGTAAGTGATGAATTCTTGTGAATCATGTGTTTAGATTGCACTTCAAAAAGAATAGTAGAATGGATGCTTTTAAAAATATTATTTTCACATTATTTTATGAAATTTATAATATTCATTGTCACACATCTATTGTGTCCTTGTATCCATGTATCTATGTATCTATGTATCTATGTATCTATCATCTATCATCTATCAATCTATATATCAGTCATCTATCATCTCTCTGTCAGGATTTTCAGTTAGGGTAGGTGGTCTACTATTATCAAAAAGAACTGATTTTATTATCATCCTAATAATAAGAAGGAAATCACAGGTAAACATACAAACTATGACTTGAATCTATAAAACCAAATACCTAAATTTTAGTACTTAAAGACTAAATTGGGTGATATTAAAGTATAACTCCATGCCCTTCTAAAACCAGAGATGATGACACATGAAGTGAAGAGAATCCTTTAGTTTGTTAATATGGATCATTTATAGAGATCATTTCTCATCTTAGTAACATGAAAACTTTATCAAAAAAGCCTGTGAAAACTAAAACACATTATCAAAAACTCAAATGCAGTATCAGGTTTTAATGCCCTAGAACAAGTGATTGACAAACAGAAAATCTCTATTTTTAAAACATGAGACCCTTGCTATACTCTAGATCCAGTCTTTGTCCTAGATGCTTCATTGTATTTAGTTACAAGTTGTTACATCATCAAATTTATTCAGTTTCTACTCTAAAGCACAGTATCTTTTATTCGTAAAATAAACAAAACAGAAAAACTATTAAAATTAGCAATTGCTTGTAGAATGAGCTATTTTTATATCATAATTTTCAGTATGTATGTACCTCATCTACCATAAATCCACATTTGCAGTAATTCTATTGTTTGAGGTTACTTTTAGTTCAATATACCTTGACTTTACTCCATTCTTAAAACTGTTTTACTCACAACACTGCATTTCAAATGCACACTTTTCAATACAATTTTCCAAAGTTTTCAATATCTTGAATAGTTCCACTTGAAGATAAGAAAAAAAATGAAAAAGAAAGAAAAAAAAGCAAAACTAAGAGATTGCTTCTCGTATAAATAAAGCTAAGGGATCACATGTTTCTTATGCATGACTGATTCTCTTTTCTCTGTTGGAGGTTTTTTTTCACTTCTGAAAAAATATTCTCTCTGCTTCACAGTGAAGTTTGGCACTCAATTTGAAGTTTAACTTACTTAGTAAAAGGAACAAAATACTTTTTGATCCAGGTTTTAATAAAATTCCTAATAAAATCAGGAAAAAATGACTACAACCTGAAGATTTATATACCAGACCAAGAAATTCAAAAGAATCATAAAATATAGTGTATCATCCTCTGGTTATTTGCTCTGTATCTCCACTGTAACATTTATTTATTATAAGGTATGATTTAGGTTGTTTATCATCTGTTCAATTATAAATTCTTTGTTTTTCATTTGTGAGAATTTGAGTACTGTCTTTAAATTCCATTCCTCCAGGTATCCCAATAACTCCTCCCACATTCAGGCCCCCTGAATCCCTCACAAATTTTATATATATATATGTATATATATATATATATTGATTGCACTGAGTTCACTCAGTAGTATTCATATGTAAAAATTATTTCTTTTAAACTTTGAAATCAATTTTCTCCTTTAGAAGTCATTTTCTCTTATCCTTTCAAATTACACAGAAATATAGAGTGACATCAAAAACACCCACACTCATATACATGCATTTCTCATATACATGCATCCTTATTTCTCCTTATTATTGCTTGTCATTTTTCCATTTGCTGGCTTATTCTTGTTAAGATTCTGATCCATATCACTGTATTGTGATTCTGGAAAGTTCCCCAAAAGCACATGTTATTATTATAAAGTCATGTGTTATATTATAAAGCTTGATGTCAACTTAGCACTATTGGAGGGTCTGGATTCTTTAAGAAACCTGGCCTGGAAGAGATTTAGGTCATTTGGGGTGCACCGTAAAGGGGAATTGTGCACTCTAGTTGCTTTATCCTTTGTTTTCTTGACTTGGTCATGAGCTGTTCAGTTCCTGTACAAAGTGCCACTTTCTATCATTCACTATCATTTCAAAGACTCAAAGAAATCACTATGGACAAAACCCTCTCAACAGTGAGATTTTTAAAAAGTCCATACATTGTCTTATTTTTTTAAATAATTCATTTAATAAGCACATGATTAGAAGAACTATTTCATTACAGCAGTAACATCTTCAGTAACAGTTTTCTGAGCTAAGATGCATCTCTTTCAAAACTGGCTGTAAATTTTTAGGTTCACAGTTGAATTAATACAGTTATACAATATTGCACTCAGTAAAAACAGTATGAGACATAAAATTTAATGAGGTTTTAACCTTTAAAAAAGATATTGATTTCATTTTAAAATATTCTGTTTCATACAGAAAAACTCATTTCTAATGCTACTAATATTTAGATGTTTGCAAATGTGTCTCTAATCTCTATGTATCTGACTATTACTAGTCACAGTCAGTTACTTTCTGGATCCTTTGCACCTTACCATGGATATGAAATCATCAGGTAAATTTCAGAGGTAATGTTTTTCATATCTGCTAATTAGCATGGGACAAATTTTTATGCTTCTTCCTCAAATAGAACTCAATTTTATTTGTTGATTTTTTTGTGTGTATTTAATACAGAATATCCCAAGCAATCTTATTCATCTACATACCCCAAACCCAAATAGAACCCTCCCGTAGCCTCCCTCCACCCCTACTAGAGCCCGTATACTCTGTCATCCCTGTTACTGCCTACTGTGTCATTGATACCCCAGCCATCCCACAGTGCTTGTCCATTCACTAAATCTAGAGTGCCTCATTTTAGGAAGACCAGCTCTTCCTCATTTAGCACCAATCAGTTGCCAATATCTCTTTAAATAAGATTGGGTTCTGCTGTTCATTTTTCCAGTTCTATGCTGGGTTACTGTCTGGGTGACACTTGGGCCACCCTGGCCAACAACTCAAGAAAGGTATCTCCTGCCTGGCATTGTTTCTTGTTATGTAGCCTTTAGCTGTATGCATGGGCTCTGAAAGAACTATAATGATCCCTTAAATACTTGGTTATACCTTCTTTTGGGTGTTAAAGAACATAGAATTCGCCCAGATAAACCAATTTATTTTTACCCTTAAGGTCATTTGAAGATCTGTTCCTCAGGGGTCACATGGTCTTAGGAGGTGCCCCTGGCTCCTTTTCTCTACCAGTTCCATCTATGTGAAGATAAGCCAAAAGTCCTGCTTGACCATGGATGCCTTCACTTGGAAGCATGGAGGAAATCTTTCCTCTGTGTTGTCCCTCCTCTTTGTAGACTGGATACATGTTCAAGGCCATTTTGGGGGATCTCCACGACCTCCTTGATCAAGAGGACAGGTGACTCACCACAGTTAGAGGACTTTTTGAGAGATGATCATAGTACCCTGGAGCTTAGTTGACTTAGGAGGCAAGGAGCAAAAGCTGCCCTTTAAGTCCCTCTGACAAAATTAGTATATGCCTCAAAGTATGGCTGTTAAACATCCAAGAGTGTTAGTTCCATCAGTCTGGTACTTATAATTACCATGTGTTATGTAGATAAAGCCTGAACAAAGACCAAATGTTCTCAGGTAACCCTTGTCAAGACATGGTTATATTCCTTGAACTATTTGTGTATATAATTTGTCAGTACGTTTTTCAATTAATGTGGTTTCCTCAGTTTTTTTTTTTAAACTACCTAGGCATTATTTATTTCTTACATTATCTAATCCTTCCACCATATTTTCCCCATTTAAAGTGTTCCCATTTTTCCCATTTCTCCCTTAATAATACTCTTCTACTATGGTCCCACCTCTCTTGAGCTCCTTCTTTCCCTTTATCCCCAAGTTTCTTTGTATAGTCCTCTCTCCCCCATCCCCTTAAAATGACCCTTTTTTTATCCACATTTCCCTCATGAATGCCAGTTTCCTACTCTTCTTCTCTTTAAGATTCTTTCTTTTCCTTTACCTGCCTAGTTCCTCTTCATTATCTGGTTCCTGTAGTTATGTCAGCATACATACTCACTTATAAGGATTTGGTACTAGGATCCACATATGAGGAAGAACAAACATCATTTGTTTTTCTGAGTCTGTGTTTCTTCATTTAGTATAACACATTCTAGTTCCATCCATTTACCTACAAATTTCATGATTTCATCTTTCTTTACTGCTGAGTAAAACTCCATCATATTAATGAACCACGTATTCATTATCCACTGGTCAGCTGAAGGACACTTAGGTTGCTTCCATCTCTTAGCTATTGTGAAAAGAGCAGCAACAAACATGGATGTACATGTGTCTCTGCAATCCGATTACTTCTTTGGGTATATGCCAATGAGTGGTAAAACTGGGTCAAATGGTAGGTTCATTTGTAGATTTTTTAAGAGTTCTCCACACTGCTTTCCATAGGGGTTGAACAAGTTTGCAGTCCCACCAGGAGTGGATGAGTGTTACCCTTTCCACACATTCTCTCCAACATTTGGTATCATTTGTTCTCTTGATCTTAACCAGTCTTACTGAGTAAGATGAAATCCCAGTGGTTATAATTTGCACCTCCCAATTACTAATGATGCTGAACACCTTTTAAGATGCTTCTTAACCATCTTTATTTCTTTTTTTGAGAACTATCTGTTCAGCGCCTTAATAGATCTTTTAATTGGTTACTTCCTTTCTAGATTCTTTGTTTTTTTGAGTTCATTATAAACTCTGCATGTTAACCCTCTGTCAGATGTTTCACTGGTGAAGATATCCTCCTATTCTGTGAGTTTTCACTTCACTTCCTTGGTTGCTTCTTTTGATGCACAGAAGCGTTATAGTTAAATGAGGTCCCATTTGTTGAATCTTGACCTTCTTTCTTAAGCATTTGATGTCCAGTTTAGAAAATTGTAGGTTATTGACAATGTTTTCTTCTAAGAGTTTCAGACTTTGAGGCTTCACATTGAGGTCTCTGATCCATTTGGAGCTGACTGTTGCACAAGATGAAAGATAGGGGTTTAGTTTCATTCTTCTACATGTGGATATCCAGTTTTGCCAGTACCATTTGCTGAAAATGCTGTCTTTCCTCCAGGGAATGTTCTTGGCCCCTTTGTCAAATATTAGATATCTGAAATTGCATGTACTCATATTTTCAGCTTCAGTTTTGGTATACGGGTCTATTTTTGTACAAATACCATGTTGATTTTATGACTGTAGCTCTGTAATACAGTTTAAAATCTGTTCATATTGCTCAGGGTTGCTTTGATAATTCGAGGTCTTTTGTTCTTCCATGTGAAGCTTAAGGTGGTTTGTTCCAATTCTGTGAAGAATGTTATGGGAATTGTGATTGGCATTGAATTGATTCTATAAAGGCATTTGATAGAATAGTCATTTTCACAATATTAATCCTTCCAATCTGTCTTCTGATATCTTTGTCAATATCTTTCTTTAAAGATTTAAAATTTTCACTGTAGTTGTCTGTAATGTATTTGGTCAGGTCTGTCCTGAGATACTTTATTTTATTTTATTATTTTGCAGCTATTGTGAAAGGATGTGTTTCTATGTGCTCTTTCTCTGATTGCTTGTTATTGGTATGTAGAAAGGCTACAGACTTTTGTAGGTTAATTTTGTGACCTGCCACTTTACTGAACATGTTAATAATTTCTAGGAGTTTTCTATTGGAATTTTGGCATCTGTTAGATATCATATCATCTACAAAAAATGATAATTTGATCTCTTCTTTTTCAATTATTACTCCTTTAATTTACTTCTCTTGTCTCATTGCTCTTGCAAGAGTTTCAAGCACCATGTTAAAAAGGAGTCGAGAGACTGAACAACCTCGTCTGGTTCCTGATTTTAATGGGAATGATTCCAGTTTTTCTCCATTTAGAATGATGTTGGCTCTGGGTTTTTCATATATGGCTTTAATTATGTTGAGGCTTGTTCCCTCCAGTCCAATTCCCTCTAGGATTTTGAACAGAAACGCATGTTGAATTTTGTCAAAGGCCTTCTCTGCATCTATTGAGAAGATTATGTGATTCTGTCTTTGTATCCATTTATACGATTCATGATGTTTATTGACTTACATACATTGAGCTATCCTTGCATCTCTGGAATAAAGCCAATTTGATCATGGTGGATGATCTTTTTGATGTGTGCCTGTATGTGGTTTGCAAATATTTTGTTGAGAATTTTTGTATCTATGTTCATTAGGATATGGGTCTGTAGTTTTCATTTTTGGTTGTATTTTTACCTGGCTTTGGCTTTAGAGTAATGCTGGCTTCTTCTCCCTCCATTTCTATCTTTTTGAATAAATTAAGTAGTATTGGATTTATATCTTCTTTAAATGTCTGGTAGTATTCTCCTGTAAACCCAGCTGGTCCTGAGCTGTTTTTAGTCAGGAAGTTTTTTTATTACTATTTCAATTTCCTTATGTGTTATGGGTATGTTTAAGCTGTTTATCTCTTCTTGGTTTAGTTTTGGTGGTTCCCATGCTTTTAGATATCTGTCCATTTCTTTTAGGTTTTCAAATTTAGTAGCGTATAGGTTTTTAAAGTATTCCATTATTATGTTCCAGATCTTTTTGGTGTTTTTTGTGATATTTCCTTTTTCATCTCTGATTTTGTTGATTTGGAAGTGCTCTTTTTTTTTTGTCAAACTTTTTTATACTTTAAAAGTACCAGCTCTTGGATTCATTGATTCTTTGTATTGTTTTCTTTGTTTCTATTTCATCAGTTTCTGTTCTGATTGTTACTTCTTATCTGCTGGATTTGGGTTTCATTTGTTGTTGCTTCTCAAGTGTCTTGCGTTGCAATGTTAAGTCACCTATTTGTGTCTTTCTGATTTTTTAATGTAGGCCCTTAGAGCTATAAGCTTCCCTCTAAGGACTGCTTTCAATGTGTCTCAGAGGCTTTGTTGTGTTGTACTGTCCTTTTAATTTAGTTCCAGAATACTTTCATTTCTTTTTAATTTATCCTTTTACCCATTCATCATTCAGGAATGTGTTGTTTAATATCCATGTGTACATGTACTTACTAGCATTTCTTCCAGTGTTGATTTTAAGCTGTATTTCACTATGGTCTGATAGAATGCATGGAATTATTTCAATCTTTTTGCATTTGATGAGGCTTGTTTTGTGCCCCAATATATGGCCAATTTTGGAGAAAGTTGCATGCGGTGCTGAATAGAAGGTATATTCTATGGTGCTTGGCTGAAATATTTGGTAGATATCTAGTGTCCTGTTGACCTATCTAATGGAGGCAATGGGGTAATGGAGTCCCCTAATATTAATAAGTTGGGAAAAATCTGGATTTTAAAGTTTTGTAGTAATGTTTTTATGAAGTTAGGTACACTAGAGTTTGGTGAATATAAGTTCATGTTTGCAATATCTTCTTGGTCAATTGTTCCTTTGATCAGAATGAAGTAGTCCTCTTTATATCTTTTGATTAGTTTCAGTTTAAAATTTATTTTGTCAGATATTAGAGTTGCAATGCCTTCTTTTTCCTTAGTACCATTTCCTTGGTATATTTTTTCCATCCTTTCACATTATGGTAGTGCCTGTTCCTAAATGTGATTAGAGTTTCTTGCCGACAGCAAAAGTTTCAGTTTTGTTTCTTAATCCATTAAACTAGTCTGTATCTTTTGACTGGGGAATTCAGTCCATTGATATTTAAAGTTATTAATGAAAGATGTGTATTTATTACTGTCATTTTTTATTTCTGTTCACATTCTCGGTGTAGCTGTCTATTTCCACAGTTATACCTTCATTAAGTTTCTTTCCGTAACCCCTTGGGTACAGTTGTTCCTTTATTCAACTCTTTGTACTGCTTCAAGAAGTCTCTGAAGGGCTGGTTTTCTGGACACGAGTTCTTTAAGCCAATTTATGTCATGGAAGATTTTTCTTTCCCCTTTGACTATAATAGACATTTTGGCTGAGTAAAGTATTCTGGGATGGCACCTGTCGTCATTTAGGATGGGAAATACTTTGGTCCAGTCTCTTCTTGCTTTCATAGATTGCACTGAAAAGTCAGCTGTAATCCTGATGTAATCTATAGTTTCTTTGTGACTTGCTTTTCTTTTGGAGCTTTCAATATTCTCTTTGTTCTGTATGTTTAGTGTTTTCACTATGATGTGCTGTGGAGAGTTCCTTTTCTGATCCTTTCTATTTGATGTTTTATATGCTTCTTGTATTTTTATGGGCACGTCTTTCTTTAATTTGCAGAAATTTTCTTCTCCAATCCTGTTGAAGATCTGGTTCATATCATTACCTTCACATTCTTCTCCTTCCTTTTTGAAGATTTGATGCGGATTATGCTGGCCTATGATTCATAAGTTTGGTCTTTTTTTTTTTTTTCTTGAGACAGGGTCTCCCTGTAGCCCCAGATGTCCTGGAACTCACTATATAGACCAGGCTGGCCTTGAACACACAGAGATGCATCTGCCTGCCTCTGCCTCCAGAGTGCTGGGATTAAAGGCATGCACCACCACACCCAGCAAGTTTGGCCTTTTTATGGTGTCACTCGATTTCCGCATATTCCATTCTTGTGTTTTATTAAATTTTTCATAATCTTTGTTTAAGTGTTGTAATTTGTCCACTTTAACTTCCTGTCTTGATATTCTGTTTTCCATTTCATTCATCCTATTGGTGTGGCTTTCTTCTGTCATTTCTAATTGGCTTACTGAGTGTTTCACTTCCTTCCTCATTTCAGCCCAAGTATTCTTCAATATTTCTAACTCTTTTCTAAATTTATTCAGAAGTTTATCTCTGTCATCTTTCAGTTTTTTGATTTCTTTGTGTGTTCTTAAATTCACTGAATTCTTTTATCATGTTTATTTTTGTTCTTTTGAACTCCTTGTCCTATGTTATCTCTAGGCTGTTCTCAGAGGAATGCTGGTACTTGGTTTTTCATGTTATTATATTTTCTCTGTGACTTTTGACTTGTGAATTTCTTTTGTAATTTCTGATTCTTGTGTGAGACTCAAGCTTCCCTTTGTTGACTTTAGGTCTTTTTCTTTTTGTAAACTTTATGTGCCTTTGTGGTTTACTTGTTGGGCACGAAAAGCTGGTTGGTCTAGCCTTCAGGTTTCCTCTTTTGATTTTCTATTGGAGTGGCCAAATTGTTTTTGCATTGCTGCCCAGGATTTCCCATGGAACCCTGAGTTGGAAGAGGATCAAAGGCTCTCAGGCTTTCTTCTAAGGTCTCGAGCATCCCTCTTGGAAAGATGCTGGTCTCAGGAATTTCATGGCTGGGCTGATCTAGGACCAGTGCCCAGGAAAGATGCTGGCCCCGGGAAGCTGTTAGCTGTGCCTCCCAGGAATGTAAAGGGAGGTAGGGGCAAGAAGAGACTCAGAGGGCTTCTGGGGACTACAGGGGGAAATTGTTTTTTTCTGGATGCAAAGGATCAGGAAGCACTGGGGTTTCTGGCCCAAGTGGTCAGTCCAGCAGTCTGGGGTGCCAATACAAGAAATGGGCCAGTACACAGACTAGGAGGAGAGTTGGGATGGGAGAGCTGAGAGTGTGAATGAAGCTGGTGTAGTCAAGGCACAGCGGGAGCCTTGGAACTTACCCAGGAAAGATGCTGGCCCCAGGAGGCTGGTAGCTGTGCTACCCAGGGATGAAAAAGGGGTGAAAGATTTGATTTTAAAATTTGAGAAACTAGAAAGGTCTAAAGTTAAAATGTATGTTGTGTTGACTTAAGAAGACATATAACCATTCTTTGAGATACTTCAGGATCCATGTTTGGCTTGTATTTACACAGTGAACCCTCATACCCCATAAAATTTTAGATCATTCATTTTAAGGCAATGACTATAAATATAGAGAAGACTGTCAATAAAAATAATTGGAGCAAAAACAATAAATGTAAATAATAACACACTGTATGTTTCAAAAGTGTGGAAAAATTATATTTCAAATGAGCTCACTATAAGGAAATGACATGGTTAATTATGAATATCTTAGATTTATTTATGCAGTACATATATTTGTGTATAAATATGCATACATATGTATCGTAGTATCACATTAAACACTATGTATAGATAAATTTAATTACTTTTTTCTTAAAAATAAGTTGAAATAGTGGTGGTGTTTTTTTATTTGATTTACAAAAATCTTACATGGGATTATGTAGCCCAAAAATGATTTCTTCCTCCCAGACTTCTGAAGAGCCATGGGCTGGCACAGAGCACCCTGGGAAGAAGGGTGGAGCCTAGTGTAGGGAGATATAGTAGCGAAAGTATTTAGCACCATTCTGGGAAGCAGGGTACAGGTAGCAGGCAAGGCAGCCTGCCCTGGACCCCGTGTGGCACTGGGAAACCTCGTGAGGACCCCATGGACCCCTCACAGAACTCTGTGGGATGAGTGGACATGAGGGGATGCAAGATGAGGCAGACCATGGGCAAAAGCAATCTGGAACGTCAAGCCGAGCCATGCAGAGCTGGGTGCTGGGTGTCAGGTGTTCAGTTCTTTGTATGTCACACTCCTCCCCCTCTAAAGGTATAAACTATTCGAAATTCAGATAAAGATGTGGCATATAATTTGTCTACCTGTGTCACGAGCAAGTCACCCTGAAAAAACTCGGGCTAAACTGGTGCAGCTGGAAGGAAAACGGCCCTGGAAAAGACAAACCATGAGAGTTTGGGAAAAGAAAGGGAGATAATGGCGGTGCTGATGTGGATCTCACAATGGATTATAAAATATGTAACTAAAACAGAGTTGGCCATGCAGAAGCATGGGTCATAGTTGTGTTGTAAATGTGGGAAAGTTGCCCAGTTGCAGGTATATGAAAATTTGTTAAAGGTTGTAGAAAGGCTAGAAAAACTTTTACAGGCCTGGGACACAAGCAGAGAATCCAGAGGGGGGCATGGCCACCTTGCATAATAAAAGTCTTGCCCAAAGCTGGGGAAACTGAAAAGGCTAGGCAGGTGCTGGCTGGTTCAGCTGCTGAGCTTAAGAATGAAAAAAAAAGGGACATTTTAACTTGTATAAGGTCCAAGTACTCTGGAAAAAAGACAGATAATAATAAAAAAGCAAATAATGGTAGCTAAGGTTACCCCTCAGATTCAAAGTTGATACAGAAAGGGAAGGAGGACAGCAGTACTGTAGCTAGGAAATACTCCATACTGGAACTGTTAAAACTAGGAAAAGCTTATAAGCAAGCTATCAAAGAGCCCCTCACCACATGGCTAGTAAGGGTATTGGACATAGGAGCAAATAATGTCAGTCTAAGTCCTTCAGAAGCTTCACAGCTGGGTTATATAATCACCCATATGTCCTTAAAACATAGGTTGTTCAACCTAGGCCAAAGCAGAGGGGAGCAGTCCTTAATGGGGTGGCTGGTTGAAGGCATTAAAGATACACGATCATCACCAAAGGAAACTTCCATAATTAACAAAGACTGGAGGACTATAAAAGAGGGACAGGCATTACTGAGAGAACTAGGTATGAGAAAAGCAATATATGATACCCAGTGCACCTGGCCAGACAAGACTGTGCTCACTAGAGATATAAAGGAATGCTTAATTCAACAGAGACCTTGAGAATGGCATGGAGTTTTAATGGTTTTCCTAAGCCCTTTAATAGACAGGTTCTTTGTAAAGTGAGCAAGGCTTTAACAGATCTAAGTGAAACTGACCAACATGCAAAACGTGTCTGCAGAATAACAGAACACTTTACAAGAGCTATAAAAAAGACTGGACAGAAGAAATGGTCCCTTTGGGTTACTCAAAGACAAATGTGGCAAGACTTATATTGAGCCCAAATTCCCAAAGAAAAAATTGGTAGAAAACCAAATTTGGTACTAAGGAGTTTCTGGAAGGTTTTAAAATCAGAACAACAGTTTACAAAAAACATTTAAAGGATTAAAAACTGTCCCAGAGGTGGTTAAGAATCCCTAAAGATTAAATAAAGTACTTTCACTCCTGATAAAAGTTATGCTAGTGGTGGAGGCAGTTTTTCCCACCAAGGCCTCCCCCAGAAGCCAGGTATTGTGAACAGAGAGATGAAAGATATGGCTACAGTCAGGAGGCAGACCCAGGGACTGCCTGACTCAGGGAACCAACAGGTACAGCAGGGACAAGAGAAACCCCCTGCCTCCTTAGCCTGGTGCAGGTCAGGTGACTAGAGCCAATACCTGTAAGCATATCAAAACTATGCAAGATCCCTAGAATGCGGAATGACTTCCAAGGGATAACTAAAGATAGTAAAGAACTAAGCAAATTAATGACATACCCATTCTATGGTACCTAACAAGGATCTATGGAGAAATCAGTTAATATGAATGGATAAAACCTTTCCACACTGTGTTAGACTTTGTCTATGATTGATTTAACACATGATGTTAACCTTCCTTCGAGTGTTTTACAGATGTGAAAATCATTTGAAAGATAACTAAAGAAACAAAGGCCAGCTATAGCTGTAAGATTCTTGGGAGATAGATTTCTGGTGGGGTAAGATAAGAACAGAGGCTCCCAAACTACACATCTGTTAAGAAAACCTACAGTACCAGGAGTGGTTGCCCCCTATGAACTGTTGGTCAGAGAGAGAGAGAGAGTTCCTAGATGTCCTAAAATTTACCAAGGCTCTTGCCACTAATGTCTATTGTGCACTAGAAAGGCCAGTAAGGCCATATTGCTGAAGACACTACATGATGTGAGTTTTGGAGGAAAAGAAAAGATGGAGCTGAGAGTAAGACAAAAACTCCATGCCACTGGATGGATGGCATTCATAATACCAGAAGGCTCTCTGCAGATGGTTGGGGAAGAATGGATGCCCTATGATTCTACTCAACAATGAAACCCACATGCTACACACTATGGACGTGCCAAGCAATGCCTGCAAGTGCAATAATGGCTCGACTAACATACGTACAACTGACAAATTTCTAATTAGATAAGGCCTGCTTCTAAGGTTGGAACACATATCTAGTGTTGAAGACCAGGCCAACTGCCTGTGTCAAGAAAGGCTACAGGCCCTATTAGGGAAGCCATTACAAGTATACTGTTTAATGAATATAGTATGCCTACTGTGATATCTTGTAGGCCTTTGTATTTACATTCATGTTTGTTTAGATGTCTACTTCCTTCCATTTGTCTTTATAGTAGAAGAAACACCACTGAGACAGATCAATGGCCATGGCTTAAGACAAAAAATGGGGATGCCCAAGAAGTCACTATCTCACCATGATACAAGAGAGATTGTCCTAGATCTGTTACCCCCTCCAAGGCTCAGGGACTCTTGTGTAGGATTGGCAGAAAGATTATAAGATTCACTTCTCCTGGTCTTCTGATGAGCCATGGGCTGGCACCACGTACCCTGGGAAGAAGGGTGGAGCCTAGTGTTGGGAAAGATTGTAACAGGGCACAGGGAGCAGGTGAGCCATACTGCCCTGGACCCCGTGGAGCACCAGAGGATCTCACAAGGACCCTATGGACCCCTCATGGAACTCTGTGAGGTGAATGGGCATGCGGGGACATGAGATGACATAGGCCATGGGCAAAAGCTATCTGGAACAGTGGGCAGAGCATCACAGAGCTGAGTGCTGGGTGTTAGGTGTTCATTACTTTGTAAATCTGTCCCCTCCCCCCAAAAATATAAACTATGAAAAATTCAGATAAATATGTGTTATGTGGTTTGTCCACCCATGGCAGGAGCAATGGACCCTAAAAGAACTCGGGCAACAGGTTATGAGGATTACAAGATAGCTCATCAAGTAATGGCACTTGCCACCAAACCCAGTGACCTGAACTTGGTCCTTGGAACTCATATGGTAGAAGAAGAGAACAGAATTCAACAAGTTGTAGTCTGACCTCCACCTATATACTGTGCCATATGTGAACCTACATGCATATATGCAACACACACACACACTACACATGTACTCACACATTCAACTTAATACATAAATAAAATATTTTAAAAACCCTTACACAACATAATTCATAAAAGCATTCTTATTGAGGAAACTATTATAGGTATAATCATTTGAGAAGTAAATAAAATTTTATTTGCATACCATATAATGTTAAGTAGTAATAATAAAGTACATTATAAAGTCACGTAAAAGTCATTGTTCTCATTGGCACAAACTAGAATCAGTACATGTAATATATGGGAAACTCTTGTTGATTGGCATATGGTATCAAAGTGTAGGAAGCTTGGTATACCATCTCAGTAGTACCTAAGCCTCTTCTTGCTTACCTTCCAAGCTCAGAGGAGATTGGACACATTCAAGGTGGTATGACTGTAGACTGCCACTTACCACAGAATTTCGCTGATTTTTATGGTTGATCTCAATAAGGAAATTCACATTATGAACAAACAGAATGATAGTTAAACCTCCACTATCCATCAGTCAAGCCTACATATACATGCAACTGAAAGAAATGAATTCTTACCATCATTAAGTAAGCGTTACAATATTATTGAAATGTGGATTGTACACATTTTATTCCTTAATGTAGTAACACAAACAATTACAATAGTATATATTGTAGTACTAAGTCATATATTGCATGTTTTTCTTCTTTGAAACATGGAGATTAATTACTGACCTACTTCTCAGGTATTTTTACCTGATGCTCCCTTCCTTTTTCCAATTCCTATTATATTAACTGTACATGTGATATCCTACATTACACCTTTTTACACATAATGCAAGTGCATTTCCTTGAAATTTTTCATTGAAATAATGAAAGCCACTTCTAAAGAGAAATATGATCTTAAGGAAAGAGGTTACTCTCAATTAAATTAGAGCAATTAAATTTAGCATTTCCACTGCACATCTGGCACCTAAAAGATCATATTGATTTTCTCATAAAACTTGCCTCATGTGAAGATTTACTTCTTGTCGTTAACAATGAAAACACTTGCATTCTCTATTGGTGTAGTCACTATCTTTAGACAAAATGCCTGTCAGTTACTGATGAGTTTCCTAATGAGAGATGGAGGAAAATAAAATAAATGAAATTAAGAGTTATTGAGTGTTTCTAATTACTTCCTATTACAACATTGGGAATATGGGTTTTCTATCTAATCAGACCTAATGAAAACAAGCAATGAACAGAAAACATAGTACTTTTGTGATGCACAGTTATTGAAAATAAAGAAAAACTGACTTACATTTATTTGGAGAAGGGAAACTGCAGGACAAGTTTCACATCAATACTATTTGAAGAATACAAATTTGACTCCAGAACATGAAGCTGGGAGGGTAAGGAGGTGGCAGTGGATATGGGAGTATATGGGAGAGGGGGTAATTTGAGCTAAATACATTGTATAAAATTCTAAAAGAATTGATAAAAAAGTTTTATATATTTGGAAATTGCCTAACCTATGACTAAAATTATTATAGTAATTTCCATTTGGAAATGATGAGTGATACTGAAAAATTAGGCGAATTATTTGCTTAAGATCATATGGTTCTAAGGAAGTATACATCATTTAGATGTATACATTTATGTAATAGGTGTAAGAACTCTATAATTGCAGAGCAAAAGTCAGCATAGATAAACAGCAGCATAATTATAGCACAATAAATATATTTGTTGAAGAGAAATCACAAAAAATGTGAAATAAATTTAATCAAAGAAGTAAAATTGGACTTTAATGAAATCTATGAAACCCTATAGAAAGTCTTTGGAAAGACACAAAAGACGGAAACATTTCTCATGCTAACAAGTTGCATTAGTTAGTACTCATAAAATGTTCATATAACCCAAAGTGATTAATGGATTAAATGCAGTTCCCACCATACCGTGAATGCCATTTTTCACTTAACTAGAAAACAATCTTAACATTATTTTGCAAGTGAAAAAGTCAACCACTGAAGCATTATCAACTAAGAAAAACAAAGCAGAATAATTTATACCACTCGACACTAAAATACACTGCAAAGCCATACTAATCAAAGCTGGTTAACAGTAGCATACAAACTAAAATATACTGACAGAAAATCATATAGTGACCTTAAATAACCCATGTATTTGCACCAATGCTTTCTCCACAAAGGTATGAGAAGCATGCAAGAGAAGATTGGACATTGCCCTGAGAGGGATAGAGGTACAAGTAAGTGACAAAGTACTATTCTAACTCTGTTCATACCACTGCCAAAAAATAAATAAGTAAATTGGATATTAAAGATGATATCTTTAATCATTAGTAAAGTAAAACCAACATAGCCACATGTCAAAGATTAAGATTTATTATTATACCCATACATTACATTAGATAAATAGATAGATCAATGATAGATAGATATAGACAGAGCTAATTGATACAAATGTAGATGTAGATATACCATGAATCTCTCAACTCTCAGCAAAGGAGTTTCTTGCATCAGAGGGAGATTTACACGAGACTCACAACTTACCAACATGTAGAGAACAAGAGACTCCAGTGTGCTCAGCCTTAAAGGGAACCCCCATATCAAACCCTCTCCTCCCACGGCAAAGGGATCGTTGTGAAAGAGGGGCCAGAAATATTTTTAGAGCCAGAAGTAGTGGATGAATTCAATGAAACTGTGTTCCGTGCATAACAGAGCAGGTGCATATATTAACCCACAGTGCTATTGATAGTATGTAAAAGACCTGGGAAAGCCTAAGCCAGAAAAAATCCCAGTGTGGAGGGGGAGGTGAGCACAAACTCTCAATGCTAGCTGAGAAACTTTTGTCAAGTGATAGCTATGAGGAGAAGAAGAGTTAGTTTTCATCAAAGTGTGAACTGGTTAGGTTGACAATACCCTAAAAGTAGACCTACAGCAAGGAGGACTTGGAGAACACAAATTAGAGTCCATAGATCTTAAGAAAAAAAATAGAGCACATGAAGGGAGAACCTTAGGAAAGGGGTGGATCTGAGGAGATTGGGGAGGGATCTGAACATAGTCAAAATAATGTATGAAGATATCAAAGAATCAATTTTAAAAAGAAAGGAAGGGGGGTGATAACAAATATAAAGAATATTGAAGTGTGGTATCTATTTCTCACATTATGCAAAAAATTTATGCAATTGAACACAAAATAGATGAGTTATAAATTTAAGATTTTAAATTGTAGTACTACTAGAAAAAATAAACCAGGAAAAATGCTTTCCTACTATGATATCAGTAAATATTTTTGGGAAACTGCATCAAAGTCACAGAAAACAGAAACAAAATCACATAAATGGGATTATGTTAAAATAAGAAGTTTCTATACTTAAAAATGGAGAAGCAGAATGACAAATGTACCACTAAATAATAAACTGTATTATTATTGTAGTAGAAAGGGAATAGATCCCTTCTAAAATGACAGATGATTATGCAAGCCTCCTCTTAAGAACTGAACACAACCATGAAAAGTAGATAAAGTAGATAGTAAAACAGGGGCTGAGAGATGGCTCAGCGGAGAGGAGCACTGTCTGCCCTTTCTTGCAGAAGACACTGGTTCAGTTCCCCACACCCAGATGGTGGCTACCAACTGTCTGTAACTCCAGTTACAGAAAATCCTGTTCTCTTCTGGGGAACACTGCACACAGGAGAGCACACAGGCAAAATACTCATATACATAAAATAAAATTAAAAAAATATAAAAATCATAAAACAGACAAGTAGCTGATTAACAAAAAGTTATGGGTAAGCATATAAAAATGAAAGAATAGGATCAAATTTATTTAATTTGTTAAAGCTAGCAATATTACGCTATTTTAAAAAATCATGGAGATAGTGAAAGAATTGCAAGAGAATTCAGGCTTCAGTGTTAGGAAATTCCTGGGTGCTTTTAAATCTGAGATTCTGGGTTCTGGAAGGGAGGCTTAGTGGTTAAGAGCACTGGCTGTTCTTGTAGATGACCGGGTTCAATTCTCAGCACCTACATGCACCTAGCAATGAGCTATAACTCCATCCATAACTCCACTTTCAGGGAAATCCAATCAGTCTTCTGATCTCTGCAGGTATTGCGTGACACAGGTGTACTTATTATGTACATGCAAGCAATACATACACATAAAATAAAAAATAATGAAACAATATTTGAAATCAGAGATTCTGCCTTTAATATTTTTAAAAATATAGCCATATAAGCTAAAAATAGTTGGTTCTATATTTTTAGACTTAATTTTCAGTATGTTTCTTCACAAGATGTTCAATAGACTCCCAATAATTTGGTGCAAATTGCCTTACATAATTTCTTATTCTGAGACTAGGAACAATGAATTTTGTTTGAAATCACCCTAGTTCTTGTTAAAATCACCCTAGGGCTTGTTTTAAAAAATATTGTGCTCTTTGGCTGAGCATGGTGGGATGTCTTTAATGCCAGTGCTCAGGATGTGGAGGCAGGCAGATCATAGTGAGTTCAAGGCCAGCCTGGTCTATATAGTGAGTTCCAGGGCAGCTGGGGCTACAGGGAGACCTTATCCAAAAAGATTTTAAAAAAAGAAGAAACACTGTTCTTTTCAATAAAATTGGCATGCAATATATTTATATATTCCTTCAATACATGAATATTTTAAATCTGTAAATTAAAACCTGTTTTCACAAACATAATGAGATATTAAAATGAATAATTGAGAAAAAAATATTCATCATTTACAGCAGCAATTAAAATGTACAACTGCAACTCGCTGGGTTGCACATTTTGAGCTGTGTTTTTAAATTTAGCAGTAACCACATTGTCTCCTTGAATAAGGGAATTTTCTAGAACATAATTTCCTCTGCTAAAGAATACTTTCAGAGCAGCATTCACCAAGAATTTTGACTGATCTAATTGAAGCTATAATTGTCCAGTCACTTCTTAAATACTGCCCTTTATTAGCCTTTCAGGTAGTTTCCTTTGGAATACATCACACCATGGCCAGGTCTAGGTTAAGGAAAATTGGATACAATATGACAGTGATGACACATTATCTTCTGCAAGAATTGTTCAGCATAATGGGCCAAAAGAGATAAAGCTAAACAGAGGAATGAAATGGCATGAGAAAAAATAGAGAATAAAATTGCATATATAAAAACTGAAAGAATAGAACGAAATTTTAAAAGGGAATAAGGAGACAATATGAAAGGCTGGGCATAATTATCTTCTCGTGTCATTAGAGGTTATCATGTTCTCATTTCTTTTATGACCATATATGGCATGCCCCAGTCTTTAAGAGCTCTGAACATACTTAGGAAAAGCAATATGTGCAAAATTATAGGAAATGCTCAGATTTGAAATAATGGCTTATCATCATTAATGAATAACTTTTTTTGGCAAAAACTGATATCAGTTAGTGTAGGTTTAAAGTTCAGCATGACCCAATTTCAATTTATTCAAAGTTGAACATCATTAAGTGTTACATAAGCACTTTCCTACATTCTTGTGATATATTTTGCTAGTATGAAAAACTGGAAAGGGATTTTAATAGTTTTTGACATTTCTGTGTTATTCACGCACTAATGATTTTGTTAAATCCAGCTTAGGATAAAATCGTCCCAGGCATACCTAATATAAAATGGATTTCGACTAATGTTTGGATTCAGTGCAAAGTAATATTACTGTTAGAAGTAGTATTGGGTTCTTTGTTACTTTAATGCCTTCTGTTATATATCCTTATGATGACTTGCGAAATGATTCATTTTATATTATTTCATTATTCTTGACTCTACTGCCAAGTTGTCTGTGAATCTCCAGAAGCTGCATGAAAACAAATCAAATTTTATTTAACTTTAAAAAATACACTGATGCAGATAGTTTAGTTAAAATAACTGTTACAGTTTTAAAAGGAAACTAAAAATTTAAGAATATGAAATAAAAATATTATACTATACTTAGTCCAAACTTTAGTAAGGACTTATGGCTACCTGTTATAAGGAAAAGCCCCATGTCTCTTCTTTAAGTGCTAGAGCACACACACATATATACATATATGAATATGTAATGTATTTATTACATGTGCTATATACTGTGGGTCATAGAACAAATTACCTAAAAATAATGCATTCATATTTCTACATAGGTAAGAATTTCAAATTAAAACTTTAAGCTATTAACATTACTATCTTATATTATTTTAAAATAAATTACATAAATAGTTTCAAACAGTAAGTTCAACAGTGGAACCCAATATTATCATGTTTCTTATTAAATATATATGTATATATGTATTCATATATATACGCACACACACATACATTGACTTTAGAGTTCTGCTAATGGAGAAGAGTGACCATGAATGAGCTTTCACAAGTTAGAAACCTCAATCCTGTACCCACATTATAAATTCTAGATTATTTGTTTTATAAGAGTTTCAAATAAAGTAAGTAAACATATTGCAAGGATAAATCAATATAAGACTCAGTAGAACATGCAGAATTTCTGAAAGTTTTAGAATGATGGTTTTTAATACATAAACACATAGTGGCTCAGGCTTTAATACCAGCACTTGGGAGGCAGAGGCATGTGGATCTCTGTGAGTTCAAGGCCAGCGTGGTCTACATAGTGAGTTCCAGAACAGCTGGGGTTACAGGGAAACCTTGTCTCAAAAAGATCTAAATAAATAAATAAATAAATAGAGATATATTTGTGTCTGAGGAAGTGTTATGGACCAAAGACAGGAGAGAAAAGAATGAAAGTCCTGTGTCTACAGAGAGAAGAATCTGGCTCTGAGGGTACTACTCAAAGTTATTATTGGAGAAATGGGATTGTACAAGTTATAAATGATATTAAATACCAAATAAATGGAGTTGGGTTTATACACTAAAGAGTTTTTGTAGGACAATTGCATAATAAAAGCTTTTCTATATGAAGGATATTTTGCTAAATGGATTGAAATTGAGTCAAACCATTACAGGAAATCCACTTACAAACATTAGAACAGACAAGAGTCAAATTTGAACTCACTTGTGGGTAGAGGAAATTGAGAATTTGGAACAAGTTAAAGGGAATTATACATATAAGATAATAAGTAGAAATTGGCAGATTAGCTGAATGGTGAAAAATACTAAATAAAAATAGCCAGGCGTAGTGGTGCATGCCTTTAATCCCAGTGCTTGGGAGGCAGAGGCAGGTGGATCTTTGTGAGTTTGAGGCAAGCCTGGTCTACATAGTGAGTTCCACGGCAGCTGGGGCTACAAGGAGATCCTGTCTCTAAAGACAAAAAAAAAAAAAAAAAAAAAAAAGCAATAGAGGGCATATACAAGGATGCATTTTAAATATGAGTGGTTAATCTGCTGAATGAGATAGCATTGGAATTGGGTGTTAATATTCATTTAATGAGAGCAGTTTTGACCTCACATCAAGCCTGTGTTAAGTGCTGGAACAGTAGCCATACACACTGTTTCTTTCTTCACAGTACTCTCCGAGCATCATTAATGGATAGTAAACATACTATGTTTATTGTTTCTACTAGTTTACTGTATCTACATATCTACTAATTTACTGCATCACAGTCACTGGTCTTAGCACTTTATGTCAATTATTTCATTTAACATTAGAAAAACATCAAATAAACAAAAAGAAACAATGAATTAGCAATAATTTTAGTTGAGGAAAATGCATAATAAAATGTTTGAGCCTTGCCTCAACTCAAATAGCTTTTAAGTGGCAGGGGTTGATTTTGGAATAAAGCAACATTATATTCCAAAGACTGAACTCAAACGTTTGCTTTTAGTTTTACACAGAGGAGGTGCAATATCATTTGAGATCAGGAAGAAAGGCAACTGATATATGGGGAACAAGGCAACCTCTTTCAAATAATGGAATACATGTTTTTGAAAATCTAAAACATCAAGTTTGGCCAGAGAATGGGTTGCTAGGTTAATTATGAGAATAAAAATTCAGGAAGCCAAATGATTTAGGTACTTTTCAAACGTGGTAAACAATTTGAGAGGTAACCTGAAGGCTTAAAAAAATTTTTTTTTACTGTTATTTTTAAACTTTTAATTGAACTTTTGTACATTTCATACAAGAGTTCTTAATTAAATTTAGAGCTCCTCCATCCATACCTGTATACACACACACACACACACACACACACACACACACACACACACTACTGGACCTATGTATTCTGCCATACATGCTAAGTCCTATTCAGTCAAGTATTTGTACTCAGATGTCCTTTCGTGCAAATTCTTCCACTAGAGTTTAGTAAGCCCATCTAGAGACACTAGTAAGGTCCACTCTCCTTTAACCAGTATTAATCAGTATCCAATAGTTCTAATTCTAGAGCTGTCCTTCCACTCATTTCTCTCGCTCCACTCTGGACCCTTGTCTGATTGAATTGGCATAAGTCCTGTGCTAAATGGCACCATTTCTGCAAGTTCACATACGTGTACAAGCTTCCAATGACCTGAAAGCCTCTGCTTTCCTGTGTTCACGAACAAACCCTGGACCTTACAAACTTTCTATCCCCTATTCTGCAAAGTGCCCTAAACCATGGGTGAGTCAGGTTTAATATAGGAATACTTTTCAGGGACAAACACTCTGTTTTACAAATAGGAAATAAAAATACATAAGAAATTTGTGTGAAGGAAATAGAAACTGTGTTGTAGATGTGCTGACTTTAGCTGAAGGAACTATAAACTGTGTTGTAGGTGTGCTGACTTTAGCATACCCTTAGAACACAGAGGTAATTTAGAAACAAAGAATCATCTTCAACAAAAAAGAAAAGCTTTTTATTTTGTTTTATTATTGTTAATTTATTATTATTATTATTTTTGTCTTTTTGAGACAGGGTCTCCCTGTAGCCTCAGCTGTCCTGGAACTCACTATGTAGACCAGAGTGGCCTTGAATTCACAGAGATCTGCCTGCCTCTGCCTCCCAAGGGCTGGGATTAAGGCATGTGCCACCACACCCAGCAAAGAAAAACATTTTAATGTAAGCATTGCTTTCTTAGTGGATTTCCCCAGCCATGCTCCATGTGTCTCAGGTTAGACACCTAATGTTCTTCAAAGGCAATAAAAGATAAGGACAAGCTGATATGTCTGCAACATTGTAGGAAGATCCTGCCATCACTAGGCTGTGGGAAAGAGGGACAAGTGAGGGAAGTCAGACTTGAAATCTTGGCTTTCCCTGAGTGAATTAGCAATGCTGCACACTCATATCCTAGAATTTTAGGTATCCTGTGTCAACTTAATGTTGTTGGTGGCCTCATTTGCAAATGCGTGGTTAGCATTTTATCAAAGTAAAAAAGAACAGACTCTACAGAGAACAAGAATAAAATTTTGACAGACTCATTAGAGCAACTGAAACTAGCCATAACTAAAGACAAGAAATAAAAATCATTTTTAGTTGGATGATATAATAATTGTCGGCCTTATTGAGCCCACTAGATACTGTGTTACCGTAACTCGTACTTAGAAGGGTGGCTACGGGTAGATTAACGTTATACAAAAACGTGTAAGTTTAGAAACCACATAATATTCAAAGAAGGCAAAATTAATCTTTTAAAAAGTCATAAATACAATTATGTAGGAAAACATTAGAACGCAGCTGAGTAAACAATACGAATTCATGACGAACATGAATTACAAACTGCAATTAGAGAAGTTAGGGAATCAAAATAGTAAAGGTGTTTTTAGTAGGGCAAACGCTACTTAAGGATGCTCTGCCCTGAATAAAAGAAGAATTAGTGCTCTGAAACCAAAGGGACACCAAGAGAAAAACATTTTAATAATAAAAATTAAAATATTGAATATATTATAGTCCACAGAACATAATCCACTGGAGAGACACAGTATTAGGCACCTTAAAAACATAACTGCCACCACGCCTTTAATCCCAGCACTTGGGAGACAGAGGCGGATGGATCCCTGTGAGTTCAAGGCCAGTCTGGTCTACATAGTAAGTTCCAGGACAGCTGGGGCTACATGGAGACCTTGTCTCAAAAAGACCAAAAAAATAAAATAAATAAAAAACATAACTGATAGCAAATTCTATTACCAGATAAGAAAAAATTAGTTCAAACCTTGTAATTTATTGCTTAATCAAATGTTTTATTCTATTGTTTTCTATAGACTTATATCCAATTATTCACATATTTCATCCCATATTTTTTGATAAATGTATAAAATTATAATATTGGTTGATTAGCTACATTTAACCTCAGTTGCATTTAGTTCTTGTCATGTTTTAAAATTTTTTAAACTTATTCTTTGCCATTTTCATATATGCATACAATATATCTTGATCATACATCAATTCCACTTCCCCTTATTCTCTCCTGGACCACCATCAATATGCCCCCCAAACATCATACATTCATTTTAATTTAAATAAATCTTTTAGTCCAATTATTGCTGTATGTATGGGCATATGAATGAGGTCATCCACTGAGCATGGGCAACTTATCAAATGCCACAACTTTCCTCCCAAAATTTAACTCCCTTTTTCTAACAGCCATCAATTATCAATAGTTCCTCCACTATGCTTGAGTATTCATTAGGCCCCATCCATCCTAGACTATTGATCTGATTAATCTTGTGGAGATCTTGTACAAACAATTTGATGAATAAAGGTTATTTGTGTGCCTCAAAGGAAATTTAAATGTGTTTGAAAGTTAATTAAAACACACTAAGTTAATCCTATTTATCTTGTATGCACAAGGATACACATAGGAACAAACACATATGCACACACATGCACACACAATTCTATTACTTATGTTGTGATTAGTTTTAAAATGTAATATCCAATTTACAGTGCTGTCATTTTTAAATATTATGTTTATTATTTTATTTTATTATTTTATTTTATTTTTATTATAAGTATGAGTGTATTGTCTGCATGTGTGTAAGTGCGCCCATTGTGTGAGAGGTCAAAAGGTTGTGTTGGATCACCTGGAACTGGAGTTACTTATGGTTGTTAGCCACCATGTGGATGCTGGGAATTGAACCCAGGTCTTCTGCAAGAGCAGCTGGTGCTCTTAACCACTTAGCCATCTCTCCAGCCCTGACAGTGCTGTTAGTTTAACATAGTTTTTAAATTTTTTAAACAAGTAAACTAACTGTACTTCTATAACAAATAAAAGTAGTAAAACTAAATAACTAATTAAGTGTTGTACAATATCTTAATAAAGATTTCTCATTTAAGTCTATGATATTTAGGTGACTTGAGCAAAGCAGAAAACTTCCAGCTATCCACCTCTGTAACTATAAAAACTTGATATTACTTCTTGGTTGCAGCATGTACTTTGGCACAACCTAAATATATATGCCCAGGCCATGGTCACTCATGTTTGGTTTCAGAATAAGCTATGTCTTACCCTTTTGGTAAACAAAACAAAGCAAAAAAATAAAATAAAATAAAATATGAAAGAGTATTAAAATTAGATTTTCAACCAACACAATTATTGTTTTGAACATTACGTTTTCAAGTATTTGGCAGAGAACTATGGGTAATTTAATATTTCATTTTCTTTGCTTTTTTACTTGAATAATTTGATAAATTTGGTATGAGATTTAAACATAAGGGGTCTAAATTGTTCGCATACTATTTGTTAGGCAATGGATAGCCAGCAATATCACTGTCTCCATTTTTTACTAGTATATGGTTTTCAAAGCTATTTGAGAATGTGGAATTTATACCTTTATTGACTAAAGTATGAATTTGAGCAAGACACATAAAATGAAATTAACTGAACAAAATATGATTATGTATTGGTATATTATGTTTTAGACTGCGTCCTTGAAAGATTTTTTTGTCTTGTCCCTGGAAGATTTGAATGATGTAGATAAAGGAGTGAATCTGTGGAGCTGTAAAATTAGTTAGCCTGGTATCCCCAAGTTCTTGCAAAATAAAGAGAAAATATTATAGTTCTAAAACAATGATGTTTTAATTTTTTTTTGTTATTTTTATGCATATGATATTTTACCTACATGTATTTAAGTGCACCATATGCATGTCATGCCTGCAAAGACCAGAAGAGTGAAATGGAGTTATAAATGGTTATTAGTTACAATGTAGGTGCTAGGTATGAAACATGGATCCTTTGCAAAAGCAACCAATGCTCCAAAACACTGAGCTATGTTTAGATGTCTAAACATGATCCTAAAACATTAAGTAACAGACACAGATTTAAGTATTTCTGAACAAGAAGAGATATTCCATGTTGCTGTTAGGAAAACAAAAAATATACCTACAGTTCTAAAAATGGAAGAATACAATTAAAAGATTCTCTCACCAAAAAAAAAAAAAATCAGAGCTTCACATTTCAGAAGAACGTCAAGTATTCAAGAATCCAGAGTCACATTTAACAGCAGAAAACATAAAAGAGTGAAGAACGACATTATTCAAAATGCTTTCAGTACAAAGGGTGAATTTATATTAAATGGAAAGTAAAAACAATGCTGGTATAAAATGAATCCATCTGTCAGTATTAGTTTCTGTGTGTATGTTTGTGTGCATTTGTGCAAATCCACATATGTATTTGTGTGTGAGTGAGTTTTTTGTGTTTTGTGTGTGTATATGACTATGAACACATATACATACGTATGGATTTGTGTGTACTTGTGTATGTTTTTGTATTTTTGTCTGTGAATGTGTTTGTGTGTGTGTGAATGTGTGTTTTTGTGTTTGTGCATATATATCTATGGTTGTGGATGTGTGTACACACAAATATATATATATATATATTTCCACTCCCCCCTCTTCCCTTTCCAACTTCTCCTACATTCTCTCCTCCTCCCTCTCAATATCCTGATGAGGAAGGTTTTGTTTGTTTTATATATATGTGTGTTTGTGTGTATATTTGTGTGTGCATGTGTATATGTATATATGTATGTGTATGTAGATATGAGGGTATGTGTGTGTTATGAAACTGTCACTTTTTAAGAAAGGAATATTTTTATTAGTCATTTCATAACCTTCAACTTTGCATTCTATTGTTTCTGGTGTCCTTCAGCTTTGTCTAACTATAAAAATAATGAGATAGCCCTTTGTACCTCTGGGTGGCCCAGCCCCAAGCTTTCTAGAGTCATCAGCTTTCCTGGGTAAGTTTGGCAGTGCCCACTGTGCTTTGACTCCCCCAGTCTCATTCACCCTCACAGCTCCCCCACCCCATCTGTCCTTCTAGAGGGGGCCTGTCACATTTCTTGTCTTGGCATGCCAGACCCCTGGACTGACCTCTTGGCCCAAGCTACCCACTGCTTCCTGATCCTTTGCAGCCAGACCAACCCACTTCCTCCCTCTAGTGCCTGGGAGCCATTGGGCCTTTTACAGTCCCCACCTCCCTTTGCATATATGGGCAAAACAGCCACCAGCTTCCTAAGGCCACCAAGAAAGCCTGAGAGCATCTGATCAGCATCTGACTTGGGCTTCTCTGGGAATTCCTGAGCAGCAAGATGAAAGCAATGTGGCCACTTCAATATAAAATCTAAAGAGAACCTGAAGCTTAGACCAACAAAGTTTTCATGCCCAACAAGTAACCACAAAGGCACATAAAGTTTACAGAAAGAAGCAGATCTAAACTCAGCGAAGGAAGGCTTGAGTCTCACACAAGAAGCAGAAACTATAAAAGAAATCCACATGTTAAAGTCACAGAGGAAAAAAAAACATGAAATATCAAAAAAAAATATCCCCACCAAGTTTATATTTAGTCCTCTAGATGTGTACAATGAGAATCCCCTAGAGCTATCACAGGACATGGATCTCAAAAGAACAATTATAAGCATGATAAAAGAATTCAGTGAAGTTAAAGAATATGCAAAGAAATCAACGAACTGAAAAAAGATAGGGATAAACTTCTGAATGAATTCAGAAAAGAGTTAGAAATATTGAAGAATACTCAGGCTGAAATGAAGAAAAAGAGAAAAAGTGAAACACTCAGTAAACCAATTAGAAACAACAGGAGAAAGCCTCACCAACAGTACAAATGTAATGGAAAACAGACTGTCAAGACTGGAAGATAGGGTGGACAAACTAGAACACTTAAGCAAAGATTATGAAAAATTTAAGAAAACACAAGAATGGAATATGTAGGAATTGTGTGACACCATAAAAAGACCAAACTTATGAATCATAGGCATACAGGAAGGAGAAGAATCTCAGGAAAAAGATATGGACCTGATCTTCAAAAGGACTGTAGAAGAAAATTTCCCCAAATTGAAGAAAAATGTGCCCATACAAATACAAGAAGTATATAGAACACCAAATACATAGGACCAGAAAAGAAACTCTCCATGCCACATCATAGTAAACATAATAAACTTACACAACGAAGAGAGAATACTGAAAGGTGCAAAAGAATAACAAAAAGTCATATATAAAGGAAAATCCATCAGAATTACAGCTGACATTTTAGTGCAAACTATGAAAGCCAGAAGACCATGGACCAGAATATTCCCAGAACTAAATGAAGACAGATGCCAACCCAGAATACATTACCCAGCCAAAATTTCTATTATACTCAAAGGGGAAAGAAAAATCTTAGCATGAAATAAATAGCTAGAAAGAATTCATGTCCACAAAAAAAAAAAAAAAAGCCCTTCAGAGAGTTCTTGAAGCAATACAAAGAGCTGAGAAAAGGAACAACTATACCCAATGGGTTACAGAAAGAAACTTAATGAAGGTATAATCATGGAAATGTATAGCTACACCAAGAATGTGAACAGAAATAAAAATGACAGCAATCAATACACATCTTTCATTAATAACTCTAAATATCAATGGACTGAAGTGAAGCAGTAAAGAAAGATGACATCATGAAATTTGCAGGTAAATAGATGGAAGTAGAAACTGTTATACTAAGTGAAGTAACACAGACTCAGAATAACAAATGATGTACATTCTCCCTTATAAGGTGGATCCTAGCACAAAATCTGTATGCGTATGTTTGCTGACAGAACTACAGGAAACAGGATAATGAAAAGTCACCAGGGAGGTAAAGGAAAATAAAGAATCTGAACGAGAAGGACAGTAGGAAACAGACATTAATAAGGGAGCTATGGATAAAACTGGGGTTATTTTAAGGGGAGGGTGGAGGGAGGATTATACAAGGAACCTTGATGATAAAGGGACAAAAGTAGCTCAAGAGAGGTGGGACCATAGGAGAAGGGTATTATTAAGGGAGAAATTGGAAAATGGGGAAACCATGGTGGAAGGGTTAGACAATGCGAGAGATAAATAATGCATAGCTAGTTTTTAAAATTATTTATTTAGTAACCAAATGATTAGAAGTGTTTCATTACAACCTTAACATATACAATAATAATTTTCAGAGCAAAGATGCATCTCTTTCAATATTGGATGTAAATTTTTAGGTTCACAGTTGAATTAATACAGTTATAGAATATTAAACTCAGTGTAAACCCTATAAGACATAAAATTGAATTAGGTTTTAACCTTTAAAAGAGATCTCCATTTCATTTAAAAATATACTGTTTCATACAGAAAAACTCATTATTAATATTACTAAGACTGAGATGTTTGCATATGTATCTCTAATCTCTATGTATCTGATTATTACTAGTCACAGCCAGTCACATTCTGAAATCCACCTGAGCATGGTTATGAAATCATTGGGTAGATTTCACTGGTAATGTGTTTCACCTCTACTAATTAACATGGAGCAAATTTTTTTGCATCTTCCTCAAATATAACTCATTTTATTTGTTTATTTTTGTGTGTATTTCATACAGAACATCCCAAACAATCTTATTCATCTATATACACACATCCCAAAAAGCACCCTCCCATAACCCCCCGCCCCCACTGCAGCCCATATGCTCTGTCATCCCTGTTACTGTCCACTGTGTTGTCAGCACCGCAGCAAGGAGCAAAAAACTCTCATTTAAGTCCCTCTGACCAGATTAGTATAGGCCTCAAAGTATGCCTGTTAAACATCTAAGAATGTTCATTTCATCAGTCTGGTAGCTTCATTAAAAAAAGAAAAAAAAACAGAGGCAACCATATTAAGCAAGCAACCTACTGAAATATTACACATACAAGTACCTAATGGAGCATAATATATGTCTAGGCAAGGTTTATCTGAGTACCTTTGGTCTTTGCCAAAGGATTATCTACACAGCACATGGTAATTAAAAGCACCACCGGGCTGATATATGCTTTAACCCAGTATCAGTGCTTATGGATTAAAGTCAAGCTTATGCAGTTCAATGAACGAATGCTCAGAGCATACTGGCAAATACACCATACAATAACACACATGGTTATTTAGTGAAGTCTTCTAAGCTTCACTATCACAAACCTTTCAAAACAAAGCTCTGGAATAGCTGTATGATATCTTAAAAATTTACCTCACGACAGTCCAATTTTCTAAACTGCATTACAGTACTTTACAGCCCAACTGGTGTTTATTGAAAAAACGTGATTAACTGGTACATAGTTTCTCCATAGCTGGGTCTCTGTCTCTTCATGCTGAAATAGAGCAATGTTAAGTGCCACTGAATCTCAGTAGGGAGTCAAATAGCCTCAGTAGGAAGTCTGTATCACAGAAACTATCCCAGCACTAGACAACTCAAAGGACAATTAATATTTTCTACTTGTTGTGTTGGTAAATATCTCAACAAGAATCCATTCTTTATCCTCATTTATGAACCTTCTGTTGTATATAAAAGAAAAGCTGCAAGTAATTTTAGGAGTACACTGCCCAAAATCACAATTTAGGATATTTTTGCTTATTGCTGTGTGAAAAAAAAATTTTATTTAAGATTTCAACCAGTTTATTAAAGATCAAATCAGAATATGTTATCAGTTTCTGTTTTTGTTTGAAAAATATTGGCCTGATATACCTAGTCTGATAACATTATCACTCAGATATTTATTAGTGTAACTAAGGCAATTAATCTTATAAAGGCACAGAGAGGTAGAAAGGTAAACTAGCAAACTAGTAAAAAGAAAAGTCATGAAAGTTCTATCATATCCTTATAACATAATAAAATTTAAATGCATTAAAACTTTAAATCAAATAATGAAAGTATGAAATGCATTTCTAGTAAAATAAAATTAAAATATTGTGTTATAAATTAAATAACGTGACAAGAATAGTACATGTGATTCCATAGTTCTTTTTTTGTTGTTTCCAGAAATGTGACAGCAACATTGTAAACATACAGTGTTAGACTAGAAAATGAATATTAACTACGCCTATTAAAGGAAATATGTTAACAGAGTAACTAAGCCATTTATAACTCCAGAATGTCCATTAATGCCAGTTTTTGATGAATAAACACCCACTCCTTAGAAATAACAATTCTTATTACTGTAATAACAAATCAAATCTCATAGTCATTACTAATTTGTTTATTATTCATTGAGTTGCTTTGTTTGCTCACTAAGTTGCTTTTAATTTCATGAATAAAGTTTATATATTCATGTTATGCAACATCTATTTATCTAGGCTCTAGGTTGCCCTTGTGAACCATGTTCTCCACTAAAATGTGGTTCCAAAATTTCAGTTGATTAAGAAAACAAATTTTATTCTTTTATTGAGAATGTAGTGAGAATTGAATTTGCTATTCCTGCAATACCGTCTAGAAATATTCTCCTGCTAGATGCTGCTGTGAACTGTGTACCTTGTTTCATTCTTGAAAATTACTAAATCATTTTGGTTGAAGAAAATTACATTACTGAAGGTCATAACACTTTCAGAAGATTCCATTTATCTCTTTATGGTTAACAAAAACCCCACGCTCATCTCACGGACACTGTTTATTTTATTTTATTTTATTTTTATTTTATTTGAATGACATAACCAAACCACGTGCATTCAGTGCCCACTGAGGCCAGAAGAGGGCATGGGATCCTCTTGAAACTAGAGTTACAGTTGGTTGTTGCCAAAATACGTGCTGGGAACCAAACTTGGGCCCTGTGTAAGAGTAGCCAGTGCTCTTAACTGCTGGACCATTATCTCGCCAGTTTTAATGGAGATCATTCTTAAATGTCGCTGTTTGGAATTCTCCACTGAAAACACTGAGTAGGAAGTCCCAAATTCTCTCCTGTTTCCATTTTCAGACTGCATTCGTCCAAAATATATTTCACGATAATCTTCAGAGAATTATTGGGATTTCTTCAGTGAATTCCTCTGATGAATAAATCATGCATTATATATACATATTGCCATAGAGCATAATGTATTCTCAATCTTTATTATTTATTGTAAATATTTTTCATTTATGTTATCTGAGATGTCATTTTATGCAATTTGTATTGTATAAAATACTTTTTTTATTATTATTTGGTGATTTCATTCTATGTATTTCTATTATATTCAGACCTTCTCCTCCTCCTCCATCTCCACCTCCAAATTACTATTCCCTCCCTGACTTCATATCTTCTATTATTTTTTAAAGACCTATTGATTCTAATTTGTTATCCCAAATAAAAACCCTTGAATATAACTTCATCCCCTTAAGCCTGTTCATACTACCAGACATCACACTCTTATAAGAAAACTGACTTCCAGGCTGGAGAAATGCCTCAGTGGTTAAGAGAACAGGTTGCTCTTACAGAGGACCCAGATTTGATTCCCAGAACCTACATGGTGGCTAACAAACATCTATAACTCTAGTTCCAGGGGAATCCAGCACCCTCTTCTGACCTGCACGACCATTGTTTAACATGGGTGCACTTAAATATAGGCAGACAGTACATTCACATACATAAAATAAAAATAATAAATAAAATATTAAAAAAGGAAGGAAAAGAGAGAGAGAGAAAGGAAGGGAGGGAGAGAAGGAGGGAGGGAGCGAGGGAAAATTAACTTTCCCTCTAAAAACAACTATAAATTGCAAATAGATAGTCAGCTAAGTCTCAACATTGGCTTCTCACCAAACTTCCCGATACATCCTGTAATTTTTTTCCGGACTGGATATCCACAGGTCTTGTGCATATTGTCACAAACACTGTGGATTCATACAACTTCACCGTTGTATCCAGGCAAGGTTATTTATCCACAGCCCTTGGCTCTTAATCTTTCTACCTCCTTCTTTGCAAAAAAAAAAAATTTTAGTGATTCCTTTTTCATTTATTGCCACATTTAAATTTTGCCATTTTAAGTGCCAGTGTTTCTAAAAACACTAAGTCAAGGTTGAACATGGTGGTCTATACCTTTAGTTCCAGGACTTGAGAGACAGAGGCAGTTAGAACTCTGTTAGTTTGAGGCCAGTCTTCTCTACCCATTGAGTTCCAGGACAGTCAGGGCTACATAGTGAAAGCCTGTTTCAAAAAGATTAAGAAAAATACAAAAAAATAAATCAAGTAAAGAATGGCAAAAATCAACCTTAAGAAAGAAAAGTAATTCATTTTTCTTTGAGCAAAAGAAATGTCAATACATAAAAATATGTCATTAAAATAATTTTTGTATAATTTTTATTGAATTTTTATACATTTCATTCAAAATATCTTAATCATCTTTATGTTCTTTTCCCTATCCGCACTCCACATAGCCCACACACTAGATTTCATACATTCTGTCATATATGTTAAGGTCTGATGAGTCAAGTTTGTATACCCAGATGTCCCTCAGTGCAAGTTCAGAATAATAATTTTAAGGTTGAAATATTGTCATCTTTGTACAAAATCCTCCCCTTATTGGTTATTATACTTATTATATCTCTTTATAATATAGTCAATAAATGCAAATTTCTTTCTTATAATGATCAGTCATGTTATGTGATGCCATTATTGCTTGAAATACTCTTCCTGGCTAGTAACACTGAAGATATTAGTCACAGTTCTCATGCTACCACCGTTCAAGAAAAAATACATATTGCTCTCCACTTAAATATTTATCTGAAGTTGCATCACTGTTGTTCACTTAATTTTCTCCTCTATGTAATAAATGTATATGGAATTAAGATTTTTTCCAATAACATATATTTCTCTTTGTCGTATCTTTTGGAAATAAAAAAGTATGCTTCAATTAGCTCATAAAAATAATTATGTAGTAGTAACAACTTTTATTATTACCATATTTTAGACCAATTTGGTATCATATGTTTCATGTGACTTCATCAGTGTTGATAGTGTTATTCTAATCATGTCAGGTTAAAACTCGTGGTAGCCTTAATCATTTATCCTTTGTTACAATCACATAAATGTCATCAACAAAGGATAAATGAAAACAAAAATCAATCCATTTTTAATTAGGAAAATGTGAGAGAAAAATTCATCAGAAATTTTTATAATAAAATGTAAAATATGCAAAGTGTACATTTGTTTGCACAGTTCTTACCAACAATCCTTAATCGTTCTTAAAGTTATGTGGAAAAGAAATTATATATACATATATATTATTCATTTGATCAGTTAAAGAGTCTTAACATCTTTTGAAGGCTATAAAAGTACAATGACCTTTTCAACTGTAAAGAAAAATTATGTAGATGTATTCCTCCACTACTTTTAGGAAAACAATGCCAAGAAAATGAGGTGTTTGTATTCATAATTTGATATCTTCAAAATAACTCCCTTGTCTCTTTTTAGAAAGTTCTCGGGAAATTCCCTTGCATGCTCTGCTGTCTAGATGAAGAGAGAGCCAAGAAGATAGATTCTTGATGCATCAGATTGAGGAATCTCACCAGTTACTGCCATACTGAAAATTCTTAGGCATCCAGGGTTTGATTGAAGTTCAGGGATGCTAATATTATTTCTTCAGTAAATATGTTATTTTCATTTGTTAGGTAGATAAACAATTACTTGTTATCCATATTCTCAGGTTTTTGATGAAAATCAATTTAGGACTATTGTGAAACCATAGCTATGTTCTGTTACACTATTAGTACAGAATGAAAATGCAAGTGACTGAAGGAAAAATATACAACATATCACATTCTTTGATACTATTCTTTGATATTATTGTTATATACTTAAAAAATAAAGATCACAAATATTGAGTGCAGACAGGAAAATTATTTGCTCCCACAAACATATATCAGTGTGTAACTATCATCTACATGAAGACACACTGTATTTCCAACATGGATTACTCACAAATTATTACCTCAACAAAGATCCCCTTCTTCTGGATTCACCCACAGTTTTCTTTAGAATCCCTTTGGTTTTGTTGTCATTGGTGTTATTTTATTTTCTTTTGGCTTATGTGCATTATATAGAGTGCTGGGTTCCATAAGGAAAATGTCTCAATCTCTTTTAAATATATTTTGCTATTTTGTCATATTTAGCATACACACTCTCCATTCTCCTTTCTCACTCTTGGAGGCTCCCTATAGGCTCATTTGTTTGCACATATTCTTTTTGCTTTTTGCCACACACACACACACACACACACACACACACACACACACATATATGGGTGTTGTACTCTGTCTGGCTTATTTCTCACAATATGATATATTCTTTTTGCTTTTTGCCACACACACACACACACACACACACACACACAAACACATATATGGGTGTTGTACTCTGTCTGGCTTATTTCTCACAATATGACGTTTTCCAGTTGTATTACTCTCCAAAATATAAACTAATTTCATTCTTTTTGTGGCTGAATAAAACTACATCATCCTTTCCTCTGTCAAATGACATCAAAGCTAATTCCACAACTAGACTGTGAATACTGTTATAATAAGACATGGGTGTTCAAGTGTCTGTTTTATTAATTTAATCTTTTGAGTATTTACCTAGGAATGGGATATTGGAATGCTATGATAGTACTATTTTTAGGGTTTTTGTGAAGCTTGCATACAGATTCACACACTGGCTAGATGAAATTTCCGCCATACCGCAGGGTATAATGGTTTCTTTCCTTGTGCCCTTACCAGCATTTGCTGTTATTTATTTTCTGAATGATATCCATTTGATGGGGGTGGGCGATAGAATCCTAAAGTAGATTTTTCTTTTAAATTAAGTTTGTTGTTGCCATTGTTGTTTTAGTTGTTTTGAAGACACATTCAAAGAAGGCTGGGCTACAGCTCACAGAAATCTACCAGCTCCTGAGTAATGGTGTATGCCTCCAGGCCTGGCAAGATCAATTTTTATTAAAAAATGATAAGACATGTTTAAGACAATACTGAATTCTTCATATAGCCTGAGATTCTAATACTGTTGTAATTCATAAATATTTTTATTACTGGAGTGGTAGTTCTGAGAATAAGTTTGAACATATGAATAACAAACTAGAAATTGAATTTCTAGTACTTTACACTATTCAAACAATTAACAAGTACATAGAAAAAATCTTATGACAATATCTCATAGTATGATATCCTATGAAATTTGGGCAACATCAAAATGTGTGTAGTATGTTAAAGCTATTATGTTTTAGGGGAAAATATAAACAAAAAATGAAATACAGGAGCAGAAGCTGAAGAGCATTGCTTAAATTGAGTGAACTAATAAGGAAAATATTATTCATATTCTGAAAAAAAGGACATTTCGGAGATAAGAATTTGAAAGAGAATGGTAAGTGAATCACATGAATTTGGGGGAAAGAATACTTTATAAATGTGAGGAAGGTTGTGTTAAGCCTATTAGGAAAGAGAGGGTAAATATAAAGATATAAGCCAGGAAGAGGCAAGCAGGAAACTAATATTGTAAAGCCATTGGCATCTTAGTACTTTGGGTTGGGAAGTATATGTTTGCTATTTTAACAGAATCACACTTGATGTTGGGAGAAAGAAAAACACTGAAGATGGAATTGGGGGGCATAAATACCACCATTTTAATCCAGACAAAACATTATAACATTTCGGCATAAATGATGTGACAACAGGGATGCAAATTATGACCAGGATCCAGATATATTTTGAAAGTAGGAGTAGCCACAGTGACTCCGAGTTCACTGTGTTCAGTGAAGTACATCCTGGAGTAATACTCATGGTCCAGTAGGTAGCGCCACATCTATGCCCATGAAAGCGGCTCTGGTTCAACATACCTGGACAAAAGCAAGAGTAAAACAAATGGTTTTAAAGTGGGATGGGGACTTGCAGGAGGAAGTGGGAGTTGATGGAGGTGGGAGAAAAATAAGGAAGTGAGGGATGAATGTGACCCGAATGCATTATAGACGTGTAAAATCATCAAGAAATAAATTAAAAAATCAACAATATGAAAAGGTTTTCACATGCACATAGTAGGAAGTTAATGAATTATTCACAGTGTGAAAAAGATATGCTTTTTACATTTATATTAATTCATTTATTAGTTCATATTACTGACACAAAAGTGGGATTCTTTAATTTTATCACACTTCTCATCGCTTACTCTCATCTTTGTGATTATTCTCACGGATCCTACTTCTTTCCCACATAGTCCACTTTCCACTTTCCATTTTCCAATACCATACTTCCATGTCTTTTATTTTTTAAATAAATCATTTTTTATTGATTGATTGATTGATTGATTGTGTGTGTGTGTGTGTGTCTGTGTCTGTGTGTATGTGTGTCTGGCCCATGGAGTACATATGGGGCTCAGAGAACAAATTTGAAGAATGAGTTCTGTTCTTCATTACACCATGAATATTAAATATAGAACTCAGATCATGAGATTTATGCAGCAAGTGTTTCTACTCAGAAAATCATTTTGTTGTGGCATTATTTTTAAATCCAGACTGTGCATATTAGAGAAAACATGTCATATTTGCCTTTCTGAATCTTATTTATGTTACTAGTGTGTTGTTCTTGTTTAACCCATATTCCTGAAAATGACATAATAATTTCTCTTATATGTAAGGTACTCATTTGTGTATATGTATCACATTTTCTTCATGTATTCAACAATTGTTGAGAACTTAGGCTGGTTCCATATTTAACACAATCTATTATATATATACATATATAGTTTATTTATAGATTGTCAGTTCACACAAGAAATATTCAATGGATACTAGCTTTGCAGGCAGTCCTTAAGCATAAAGCAAAATATATAAAAAAAGAAAGCAAGAGCTTTTAAAATGATTTGTAAGTAGTTTATATTGACTCTCATTATTACAATGCACAATATTAGGCTTTTGAGAACTCTCACATGTGTGTCGGCATCCTTATTTGAAACAAAGAAATGCAGATTTAAATTAAGCAAAATATGCAAAATAATTCAAGATTATTCAGAAGGTAAAAGCTCAAATGCTTAAAGTTGGACAGCATTAAAAATAAAATTATAAGCAAAATGAAACTGATGATTTCTAGGTCAGTCAACAAACCATTTAACATTTAGTACTGGATAACATTCCAAGTCTCCCATACCATGTAGCTTTAATAATATACTCACATCTAATTTAAAGTTAATGAACTCATGTGTTTTCTAAAATAAAATCATCAAATTTGGAGACCTAGAAAAAGTCTATGACATTCATTATGACAGCCTGGCAAACTTAGGAAACCTCAGACTGACATAATTGTGAGTTTATACATTTGCTTCATTTTAAAAAATTTAATCTAACTTTTTACACCAACTTTGTAAATATTAAATCTTTTTTTTTTTTTTTTTCGTCCAGGACACACAACATTTATTCTCAAATGAGAACCAGACTTGGAAGATCCTCATGCCTCTGGTCATCTGATGTGTTAGCACTGACTTGGCTTGTCTGGGATGGCCTCACATGGGGTTTGGAGTGACAGCGATGTCTGGGTTCCATGCTCATCCTTCAGCAGGCTAGCATGGCTTTGCTTACACAGTAGTTCCAGGGTTCTGAGAGGGTACAGAAATACCAGGTTCCCGGAGATTGAGAGTTGGAATTGGTGCATCTCCTGTGCTACATTCTCTTCGCTGAAGCAGTTCACACATCTAGCTTAGATGAGGGTGAGAAATAGGCAGAGGTGCAAAGTCCCATTGCTAAGGATGGAGACAGAGGAGGTGGACTGGTGCGATCATTTTGGCTGTCAGCTCTAGGGAGCCCGTGGGGAGCACAGTCATTTGCTGCTCACTTGCTGCTTTTCAGACCCAATGTGCTCCATGATTTCAGCCCCATTGTCACTTCTCTCACTGATAGTCTTGCCTTTGTTTTCCCCAATTGGACAAAGGAGACTCAGAGGTAATCTGGAGCCATGTTTCTGTAGTGAGGAAGAGGCAGAGCTGGAATCCCTACAGAGGCTCATCCTCCTAGGCATTCGGGGCACACCACACTTGTCTACCCTCAGAATCAATTGGAGATCATTATTAAAAAAAAATTAGAAAAGACACGTGGAAGCCTGACTCTTATCCGTAAATATTCTGATTTAACTGGCCTGAGCTGCCACCTGGCCGCTGGAGTTCTTAAAAGGTGGTTCCCTATGCAGTGTATTGAAGGTCTTCTACACAGCTCCCTCTGGTCTGATTCTTGGCCTGACTGCCAGGGTTTCTGTTTCTTTAGCTTGTGCTCCAGTTTTGGCACCAGGAAGGAAAAGAAGAAAACAGCTGAGACTGAAATCAAAGAGCTGCTGTCAAAGGAATTCCTTACATCAAAGGAAGGTGAGCCCTGCTGGTTAACCCAGATCCCCTGAAGAACCTGCCCCATGGCTCAGTTGGCTTCTCATCCACTCTTTACCCCAGGCAGTCTTCCCAGGGTCTCAAAGCCAGCCAGGCCAGGCAGAGAATGATCCATAAGCATGTTTCAGCCCCCTCACTTTTTTTTAATTAAATTTTATTTTTTTTCGGGTTTTTAATAATGCTACATTCTGAACATATGAAGGGCACAAAATGAGTTTTTTTCCAGAGTATTTCAAAGGATTGTGCCAGTCTATCATTGTCTGCAAAGCACCTTCACAGACTGTTAACGTAGGTCATTTTGTCTTGTTTTTTTTAAAATTA
>NW_008334950.1:667437-670030 GCF_000622305.1 Nannospalax galili | reverse complement strand
TAACCTTTAAAAAAGATCTTCATTTCATTATTAAAATACACTGTTTCATACAGAAAAATTCATTTTTAATGCAATTGACATTAAGATGTTGGCATGCACGTTTCTAATCTCTATAGATCTGATTATTCCTAGTCACAGTCAGTTACTTTCTGAGCTCCTTGGATATCAAGTCGTCAGGTAGATTTCAATGGTAATGTTTTTCACATCTTCTAATTATTAAGGAGCAAATTTTTATATTTTGAAGAATTATTTCTTTAATCATTATTTTTTAATTTTTAATAAATACATGACTAGAAGAAGCATTTCGCTACAGCTTTAATATATTCAGTAACACAATCCAGAGCAAGAGTACATCTTTTTTCATAAGTTTCTAGGTTCACAGTTGAGTTAATACAGTTATACAATATTGAACTCAGTATAAGCCCTGTAAGACATAAAATTGAGATTTTTAACCTTTAAAAAAGATCTCCATTTCATTTTAGAATATATTGTTACTTGCAGAAAGACTCAATTTTTTTTGCTACTGAGATGTTGGCGCATACATCTCTAATCTGTATGTATGTGATTATTACTAGTCTTAATCAGTTGCACAGTTGCACTTGGATCCTTGGTGCCTGTGTATGTCTATAAAGTCATTGGGTAGATTTCAATGGTAATGTTTATCACCTCTACTTATTATCATGATGTAAATTTCCATGCTTCCTCCTCAAATATAATACATTTTTTAAAAGTTTATTGATTTTTTTGTGTGTGTGTATCACACAGAATATCCCAAACCATCTTATTCAACTATACACCCTCTTCCTAGATGTCACCCTCCTATAGCCTCCCTCCCCCTACTAGAGGCCTTATATTCCAATATCCCTGCTACTGTCTTCTGTGTTGTTGGCACCCCAGCCATTCCCCACTACTTGCCCTTCTGGTGAATCTAGTCAGCCTATCTAGAGGTCTTTGTTTTAGGAAGGTCAGCTATTCCTCATCCAGCAGTATTTAGTTGTCTATATTCCTTTGTATAAGATTGGGGTTTGCTGTTCACTTTCCCAGTTCTATGCTGGATTACTATCTGGGAGTCCCTTTGGCCACCCTGGCCAGCAACTCAAAAGAAGGTATCTCCTAATTGGCATTGTTGCCTGTTATGTAGCCTTTAGCTATGCATATGGACTCTTAAGAAATTATATTGACCCCTTTAATCTTTGGTTATACATTCGTTTAGGGTGTTTAAGGCCATAGAGTTGGCCCTGATAAACCAATTTATTTTTACTCTCAAGTTCATTTGAGGATCTGTTCCTCAGGGGTCACATGGGCTTGGGAGGAGCCCCTGGCTCTTTTCTTTTACCAGTTATTCCTATGTGAAGATAAGTCAAAGGCCCTACTCAACTATGGTTGGCTTCAGTTGGAAGCACAGAGGAAATGATTCCTCTCTGATGACCCTCTTCTTTGTAGACTGGACACTGGTTCAAGTCTATCTGGTGGAGTTTCCTTGGCCTCCTTGATCAAAAGGACAGGTGACCCACCACAAATACAGGACATTTTGAGAGATGCTCATAGTCCCCCTGGAACTAGTCAACCTAGGAGGGCAAGGAGCAAAAACTGTCCTTTATGTCCCTCTAACCAAGTTATTATAGGCCTCAAAGTATATCTGTTAAACATCCAAGAAAGTTAGTTCCACCAGTCTGGTACTTGTAATTACTACATGTCATGTAGATAAATCTTGGGCAAAGACCAATTGTTCTCAGATAAACCTTAACTAGACATATATTTCTTGATCTGCTATGTATAATTTGTCAGAAGGTTGTAGGAGTAATATAGTTCCCTCTGGTTTTCAAAACTAGCTATGCATTCTTTATCTTTTGCATTGTCTCACCCCTCCATCATCCTTTTCCCACTTAAGGTGCCCCCATTTCCCCCCTTTCTCCCTTAATACCCTTCTCCTATGATCCTACCTCTCTTGAGATCCTTCTTTCCCTTTATCCCCTAGGCTCTTTGTATATCCTTCCTTCCCCCTCCCTTAAACTAACCCCATTTTTATCCATATCTCCCTTATTAAGGCCTTTACTACTGTTCTTCTCTTTCAGGTTATTTCATTTTCTTTACCTCCCTGTTTCCTTTCCATTATCCTGGTTCCTGTAATCATGTCTGGATACATACTCACTTATCAGGGTTTGATTCTAGGATCCACATATGAGGGAGAACATATGTTGATTTCTTTTTTGAGTCTGTGTTACTTCACTTAGTATAAAAGTTTCTAGCTCCATCCATTTACCTGCAAATTTCATGATTTCATCTTTCTTTACTGCTGAGTAAAACTCCATCATATAAATGGACCACATTTTCATTATCCACTCTTCAATTGAGGGACTCTGAGGTTGTTTCCATCTCTTAGGTACTGTAAAAAGAACAGCAACAAACATGGATGTACAAGTGTCTCTGCAATCAGATGAGTTCTTTGGGTATATGCCAAGGAGTGGTATAACTGGGTCAAATGGTAGGTTCATTTGTAGTTTTTTAAGAGTTCTCCACACTGCTTTCCATAGGGCCTGAACCAGTTTGCACCCGCACCAGCAGTGGATGAGTGTTCCCCTTTCCCCACATC
>NW_008334950.1:641095-666958 GCF_000622305.1 Nannospalax galili | reverse complement strand
TTTCAGGCTTTACATTGAGGTCTTTGATCCATTTGGAACTGACTTTTGTGAAAGATAGGGGTTTAGTCATTCTTCTACAGGTGGAGATCTAGTTTTGCCAGCGCCATTTGCTGAACATGCTGTCTTTCCTCCAGTGAAAATTCTTGCTCCCTTTGTCAAATATCAGGTGGCTGAAATTGCATTTACTCATATTTGGGTCTTCAATTGTTCCATTGATTTATGAGTCTATTTTTATGCCAGTATCATGTTTTGTTTTGTTTTGTTTTTTCATGGCTATAGCTCTGTAATACATCTTAAAATCTGGTCTAGTAACTGCCAACCTGGCACTGCTCTTAGTGCTCAGGGTTGTTTTGGCTCTCTGAGGTCTTTTGTGATTCCATATGAATCTTAGGGTGGTGTTTTCCAATTCTGTGAAAAATGTCATGGGGATTTTGATTGGCATTACATTGAACCTATAAATGACTTTTGGTAGGATGGTCCTTTTCATAACATTAATTTTTCCAATCCATGAGCCTGGGAAGTCCTTCCATCTTCTGATGTGTTCTTATATCTTTTTCTTTAAAGATTTAAAATTTTCATTGTAGAGCTCTTTAACGTCTTTGGTCAGGTTTATTCCGAGATATAATTGCAGCTATTGTGAAGGGGAGTGTTTCAATGTGCTCTTTCTCTGATTGCTTGTTATTGGTATATAGAAAGGCTACAGACTTTTGTAGGTTAATTTTGTAACCTGCCACTTTACTGTAAATGTTAATAATTTATCGGAATTTCTTGGTGGAATATTTGCCGTCTCTTAGATATAATATCATATCATCTGCAAAAAGGGATAATTTGATCTCTTCCAATTATTCCTACTTTAATTTCCTCCTCTTTTCTTATTGCTCTTGCAAGAGTTTGAAACACTATGTTAAAGAGAAGTGGAGATAGTGGACAGCCTTGTCTGGTTCCTGATTTCAATGGGAATGCTTCCAGATTTTCTCCATTTAGAATGATGTGGGTTGTGGGTTTGTTATATATGGCTTTAATTATGTTGTGGTATGTTCCCTCCAGTCCAATTGTCTCTAGGGCTTTGAACAAAAATGCATGTTCAGTTTTGTCAATGGGGGCACCTTAAATGGGAATACCATGATGGAGGGGTGAGACAATGTGATCAAAAAGATCATCCACCATGATCAAGTAGGCTTTATCCCAGAGATGCAGGGATGGTTCAATATATGTAAGTCAATATTCAATCTTTTAATATGTAAAGTGGAAACAAAAATAATCCTATTCCCATTGAGTTACTTAGAGAATGACATTTTATCTATACAATATATTCTGCTATTAAATACACATAAGAAAAGACTTGATGAATGTTCTTTATCATGTCATTAAGGTTATCATAAACAACCACTTTCTCCCTGATCCTGCAACATCTATTTTATAAATGACAATACTAATTTTCCAAATATGCTTGTACACACAGCATCTGTAGTTTGAAAAAGTGCAAACTCAAATTGGCAGTTTAGCCAAAGTCTTGTAAAGAGAGAGAGGTATTATCAGAAACTGGTTTACCAATTCTTTCTAACTCTTTTACATAGATTTAAATTTTCTATAAACTAGGAATATTAGTTTTAATGCAATAGCTCAAACATTGCCTCTATGGTCCCCTGAAGACTGATTTAAATGATTCTTATCAAGTATCACTTCATTCATGATGTCTAAATTTCAAATGGCTAAATACTGGGTATATGAAAACAACGCTTTCCATGTTTAAAAAAAAAAATGCTTGAATAGGAGTACTTTAGTAGATGCATTTTCCATCAGTGACTAAAAACTGTTAGGTTTGACTTTCTATAACATACGTGCAATTATAGTTATTTTCATATTCAAGCTGTGCACACTACATCATAGTTAACCAATTTAACAAAGTTAGCTATGTTGCTCAGATTAATGCAATTTCTACTTATAATGCAGCAGCAGGAATAATAATTTTAGAGTTACCATAAAAATCAATGATTTTTATAGCTGTAAAACCAAAGTAAAATAAAAAGAAGCTCATTAAAAACTTATATTTAAACACTACAATGCCACATTTCCTGCAGCAAAATGTCCTTAGGATGGTTGCACTTTAGAGCTATCGTCCAGCAGATTTCTAAATGGCATCAATAATAATCTACTGAGAAATAAGGCAGCTAATGTCTTCCCAAATCTTGCTTCAAATTTGAATTTTTATAAAACAATGTTAAGATGAAATTTTAATCAATTAGAACACAGAATTTAATCTGTTTCCAGTACACATGTAAATTCTGTTATTTCTAGGCTTTTTTAAAAATTATAAACTGAACACTTTGGGATGGCTTATACTTGCAGCTATGTAATGTGTCTATTCTTCTTCTATCAATTCTTTCCAAGAATTTCAAGTGTTCATTTTTTTTCTCTTCCATTACAGTACTTAATTGACTTTCTGTACAGTTTCTCACAGCCTGTCTTGTCACTAGTCTCTTTTCCATTCTTCCATTTTATACATTCCTGACAATTAAGCTTCCTGAACTATAATCTTTGACACATAATGTCCCATTTTTTTTAAATTGTATGCTGCTAAAAAGATGAAGCTGGAAATTACGAAGTGAACAATTAATCCTCGAATGTCACTTAACTTGGTATCATTCTCATTACTCTGAATTTATAAAAGGAAATCTTATATTAAGAAAAATTATTTTGATTCGTATTTGGTTTATTCTTCCAGTCATCGTGTGTGTTTTACACTCATTCTGTGAAGATGAATATTAGATTGTTTAAAAGTCTCTACTTAGCACCTATGAATATATATTATAAAATGTCCTAAAATTATCTTAAATGATGAAAAAATGATAAATACGCTAATGAAGAAACCCATCCTCCTATCAGAGCATCAAGTTGATATCCCACAGTGTTCTTGGCATGGGTCTCCTCTCTTTACACATCCCACTCATTTTAAGTTCTTTATTTCTATGTCTGTTGGGAAGGTCAGTGTTCAAACCTACCATCTCTTCTTACTCGTAAACTTACCAAAGAGCTTCAGGACCTCCCAATGCATCTTCTTTCCTCTCTAACTTTCACACATTTTTATTTTCTCTTCCAGCTGTCTGGAACTCAATACGTAGAACAGGCTGGCCTAGACCTCAGAGAGATGACTTCAACTTCCTCCCTAGTACTGAGATCAAAGGTGTGGGCCCACCATACCTGATTCACATTTTGTTTTTGCACTAAATTTCTAACAGCCCTCCTCAAACTTCTCACTTTATAAACTTTAAGATTTCATTTCTCAACATACGGATCTGGTAGTCTCAATTTCTTCTGCAGTGGGTATAATTCCCCTTTTAAAAATTATTTTTATTTATTTTTGTATTTGGTTTGGTCTGTCTACATTATGTTGTGTTTTCACTAATGAAAGTAAGTGCCATGTGAATACTTAGACATTTTTTTTATTCTCTCACAAATTGCATTTACCAGGCACAGAGAAGTTCAAAGTCCAATTGTTTTCTGCTTATCTGTTGCTCATTTGCTTTGGTATTTGTTGTATATTTACTTCTTAATATGCTATCAAAAGTTGGTATCAGATGTACAATCGTCCTACCCTTTTCTGAAAAATTCATTGTCTCAACCAGCCTTATGAATAATACACTATTATGATCAATATTAACTCTATCCAGCTTCCTCTACATGCTAGTTTGAAAGAGCTAAAGTTTTCAGGGAAAAGTCAGCATTACAGAAGTCCACCATTTTGATATTACCATATGCCATCATGTACAAATATATTGGGTAGATTTTGTAGTTACCGATTTTCATAAGAATTTGAAAGATTTTGTTCTACTTTTCCACATACATTATCGGACAATATAGGTTAAAAATACAGTAGTTTTTGTTTATGCAAAATTTGGATGTGGATCAGTAAAGCAGGACTATTATATCCCTCTTGTCATAATTTGTTCACACTTCCTAACAGAAAAAAAAAATGTTCCTACTCAAAACTAATGTTTTATTACTAGGAGTGATTATTTTCTGTGTGATATCTAGAATCTTCCCACTCAATTGACATAATATGTCAGCTTACACAAATGAATGACTCTATCTAAGCTTAACCATCTGTAAAATGGAAAATAAAACATTTGTTACCAAGGATTATTCTTAATTTAATGACACTTTCAGGATCTTCTGAAATTGTGAATATTTAGAAATAAAAGAAAAAAAAACCTAAAGCAGTAGAAAAAATTAAGAACAAATTCTCTAGCAAATATATGTTTTTAAGAATTTCAGAGATTTAATTTAAATTACTTATTCAAATTGTATATTTTACATGATCAAGTGCTGCTCTATATGAGTTGATTCATCATTGATTTCAAATTTATAAACATTAATTTGAAAAACTGAGTAGAAGCATGTTGAAACTACAGGGTTATTGTCAACAAAACATCAGATATGTTTTGATAATTCATAAATAATTTTAAGTTTCTAGATGTCAACTCATTGACAGTTTTCTTGTTAAATACCTAGAATGCATAATGCATAGTATAAGTTTAATAAATGCCACTAAATATGAGTTCATTATTACATTTGGCCTTATTCACTACATATATAAAGTTGAGACTGCTTAAATTTCACTAAAATATTAATAGAATATTTTTAACTTTATTCCTAAAAATGTTCTTCCATGTAAGCTACCTAGGTGAACCTCAGGATACAGAATTTAAAGGAACATGATCAAAGACTTAGAGAATTTCAACAAAAATATGAGTAAATGTCTGCGTGAGCTTAAAATGGAAAGAGATAAATTGAAGTCCATAAAAACATAAACAGATGAATAAAATAATTAAGAAAATTCAGGATTTGGAAAATGAATTCAATAAAGAGATAAAAATACAGAAGAAACTGGGCATCATGTTGAATTTTTTTTTTCCATTTCTCAGGAGACAAGAGCAGACAGATCTCTGTGACACTGAGGTAAGCTTGATGTACATAGCAAGTTCCAGGTCATCTGGGGCTACAGGGAAACCAGGTCTCAAAAAACAAACAAAAAAGAACAAAACTCAAGCTTAAATGAAGATGGAAGTGCAAATTTTATCAAAATGATTAGAAACCTAAAAGGAAAACATATTAACAGAATTAATCAAGTAGAAGGGAGAATATCAGGATTTGAAGTAAAGGTTGAAGAAGTAGTGTACTCAAAGAATATATTAAGCTACTTAAAAACTAATAAGAGGACTGTGGGAGAAGTTTAGACAAGACTGAATGAAAAAAAATATTAATTATAGGCACAGATGAAAAAGAAGGATTCCTTCCAGTTCAATGACAAAGAAATGATCTTTAGTAGAAGAATGAAACTTGCCCAAACTAAGGAAGGACATACCCATTCAGATATGAGGCACACAGAATATGAAGTAGGACCAGAAAAGAACACCTTATTGCATCGTACTGAGAACACATAACAAACACAGAACAAAAAATACTATGGAAAACTGGAAGAGAAAAGCCACAGGTTACAATTAAAGGCAAGCACATCAGAATAATAGCTTATTTTCCAATGGAAAATTTAAAAATCAGAAGCACTTGGAGAAACATACTCCAATTCTTAAAATCTCAGAGGCCAAGTCAGACAATTTATTGAGGAAAACTATCTGCCATAGTTGAAGGAGAAATAAAAGCTTTCCATGATATAAACAGGCTAAAAAGAATTTATGTCTGCCAAACCAGCTCTATAGAAAATCCAGGAAGCAATACTTCAAACTGAAGAGAGGAATACATATAGCCTAAAGGCTACAGAAGGAGAACAATTGATGCTTATATAACTGATACAGAAATTAAGTCTAAGAACACAAGCAGAAAAAAAATTAAGAATGACAGCAAGTAACACACACCTTTCATTAATAACTTTGAATATCATTTCCCTCAATTCCCCATCTAAAGACGTAGGTTAGTTGAACATAATAAGCAGTAGTACTCATGTATCTGTTTTCTACAAGAAACATACCTTACTTTGATAAGTTAGACACCACCTTGGAGTAAAAGGACAGGTAAAAGTATTCCAAGAAAATACAATCACTAAGTATGCAGACATCACAATCCAAGTACCTGTCAGATAAAATTAATCAAAAGACATAAAGGTGTTTCAGTCTATTCAAGGTGACAATCAAACAAGAAGACACAACAGTCCTAAGTACGTATGTATAAACATGAACTTAAAAGAACCACCAAAATTAGTAATGGTTCCTTACAAAGATTAATAACATTGACAATATCTTAGTCAAATTAACCAAAAGAAAGGAAAATTAGAGCAAAATAAGTAAAATTGGAGATGAACGGGGACACATTATAACAGAAACCAAAGGAATTCAGAAAATCAAAATACTTTAAAAACTTTTAACGCACTAAGAAAACAGGGAAATGAATGAATTTCTATATTGTTACCATTAAATTTAAACCGTAAAGAGATCTATAGATTCAACTTATCTGTAACGGAGAGATCCAAACAGTAACGAAAAGTCTTCAAACTGAAAAAAAAAAAAAGAAAGAAAGCTAGGTCCAGATAGATTCACACCAGCATTCAACCAGAACTTAAAGAGGAACTACAGAAATCATAGACAAAAGGAGACGAAAAGGAAAAAGAGATTACTCAAAATAAACAATTCTGCCCAGCAAAGGGAATAATAAACAGAAGGAAGGGACAGTTCACAGAGTCCAGGACTGTGGCTCAATCGGTAGAGTGCTTGCTTTGCATCCAGGAAACCCTGGTTTGAGCCCTAGCACCAGTGTGTGGTGGCACATGCTTGTAATCCTGGTACTCTAGAGATGAAGGGAGGAAAAAGGATGTCAAGGTCCTCATCATATACATAAGGAGATTTAAATCTTCCTGGACTCTGTGATACTGTGTGAAGTGTACCCATAGAAAGAGAAAAAAATAGGTCTGGCATGGTGGCACACACCTTTAATCCCAGCACTTGGGAGATAGAGGCTGGGGACCTCTGTGAGATCAAGGCTAGGCTGGTCTACACAGTGACTTCTAGAGCAGCTGGTGCTACAGGGAGACACTGTCTCAAAAACAAAAAACAAAAACAAAACAAAACAAAAAACAAAAAAAAGAAAGAAAGGAAAAGAAAAAGAAAAAAAGCTGGAGAGATAGAATCAGAATCTCTAGAACTTAAATCTCATAGGTCAGGCGAAAGGCTAATACATGGGGTTTTAGAATATATAAGGAAATCAAGCAAATTTGTAGCAAATGTTGGAAAAAGTCCAATTTAGTGATGAGCAATAGACAAATATGTATTTGTTGAAAGCAGATGTACAGATAGCCTGATGTTATGTAATCATGTTTATCATTCATATTCATCAGGGAAACACAGTTCATAACCACAATAAAGTCCTATTTGACTTCACTGAACTGTTATAAGAAAGAAGATAGGTTTTGTAAAGCACTGGGCAATAAGTGAACCCCTTTATACACTATTGGTAAGTTTAAGTTACCACAACTAATATGGGATGTGATATGCATATTCCTAAAACGGTGCTTTGAAGCAGAACCATTCCTTAGTATATCCAATGGGGATGAAACAGTGCTTTAAAAACACATGAGCACTCTCCTATTTATTGCAATATTGTTTCCAATAGCCAAAAATGGGAAATAATATCTATAACTTGATGAATCAATAATGAAAAAAGTGATCCATATACATGAGATTCAATAAGAGTTCAAAGGACCACCTGTGACAACATGGATGTAATTTAAAGGTCATTATCTTCGGTGGGATAAACCAGGCACAGAAGGATGGCTACCACATGGACTTACTCCTGTATAGGTGATTAAGAAGCTGATTAATCTCATCGAAGTTGCAAGCTGAATGATGGTTACTAGCAGCTGGAAACAGGAAAGGTGAGGTGAGTTGCTGAAAAGCTGGTCAGTGGGTATTAAGTTGCAATTAGTTGGAAATAACATGTTCTCATGTGCTGGTGCATATTAGGGAGATTCTAAATAGCAAGAATGTACTGTATGTATTCAAAATGGTAGAAGATTATTTCTGAAAGATTTTGCCATAAAAATGATAAAGTTTTAAAGATAGATACATATCTTCAATTAAACATTAAGCAATATATACCTGTACCATAGCATCACGGTACCCCATTAACTAATATAATTTTAGGCTTTTATATACTATATAAAGACAATTTTTTTTGAAAATGAAGTAGAATTAAAATGTAATTATAGTTTAAATTACCCTAAAAGTAGTTGTGATGCTGACTTGATCTTGATTGTCAACTTGATTGGATCTGAAATAAATGGAGGCAATCCTCTCGAAAGGTCTATGAGCACATGTCTAAGAAAAATTAACAAGGAAAGATCTTCCTTTAGAGTGGGTGGTATCTACAGTGGTGGCCCAGATAAAAATGGACCAAGGACTAAGTCATGCTGTTTGACATATCTTTTCTTTCTGTTCACTCTGCTCCTTTAGAGAATCCTGCCTCATACAGTAGATGACTATGTAAAATAAGAAAACATGGGTTTAAATTATCAGATCATAATGTGAAAGACTACATTTGAAAATAACTGTTTAATCTCAAGGAAGCATTTTAATATTTAAAATATACTTGATATTACAATATTTGTCTTTATTGATGTAGTACAATCCCCTCCATGATGATTAAACATATCCATCAAAATAATAGGACAGCAATAATGGAATAATTATAGTAACATCTTACACAACAATTATCACGAAAAAAGACAAGCAAAAAGAAATTATTAATTTGACTTGATTGGGTTTCTTTTATTTATTCCCTTGTTTCTTTTGTACATTATTAATCTCTATACTTAAGGAGATATAATAAGTGCCACCACAGGCATGAAATATAGTTCTCAGTATGACCATTAATGTGTGATTAAATATTTGGTCAATTGAATCAAGTAATACTTCATAAAAGGAACAATTCATAAGCTTTTCCATTTTATTTGTCAATAGAACTCTGTTCCCTTCAGTCTCAGGGAGCATCTTTATAAATGATGAACTATTTACTCCCATATATTTATCACAGTAGTTTTGTTCATTCAAAAATATTGTTCAAATAACTGTACTGTTTAGTATGACTATATTTGTGTTTATTCATGCAGAAGTTTCATTCAAATTATTATTAAAATTTTGTGAAATTCAATATTTTAAAAGTAATTTTTCTCAAAATATAGAATGCAGGAGCAATGGAAATATAATAATGTATTTTAAGATAACGAGAATTGACCTGATCTCCAGTTATAACAGGAATGCACAAATGAATATCAATTCATATAATTTGATTTCAAACTCCATTTTAAATAGACATGAATATTTAATAATATACTTTGTATGCATAGCTGTGAGACTAGACAATGGTATAATAACATAATATTTAAGACTTAAGCATAACAAGACTTTATATACCCAACTAAAATAGTGACCTAACGTTTCTTCTCTAAATTTCTTCCTTCTTCCTGTCATTCATGAGAAATTCTGTTCCTGAACTTTATCGTTTCTTCTCACAGTAATACATTATGCTACATGTTTCCTGATGTTATTACAGCAAAGCCACCATTTACAAGCACATATCTGTATTCACATTATTATCTTTATATTTCATTTCATAAGAACAACCCAGTGCATTGGTCTTTGGAATCAGAGATTCAATTTTTGCTCATTATCCATTCCTAGAATTACTAAGGGAGATATGTACCAGTTTACAGGATCTAGCCTAGTGTGGTGTCCATAATCTGCAGTATTTGAGCCTTCAAGAAATGGAGGCAATGATTGTGAGTTCAAGGCCTGCTTTGGTTACTGGGTTATATAACAAGGAAAGCCTGTCTTAAAAACATGAACAAATAACAAATGAAGCCTCTGCTTCTCTGTGTTCATGTACCAACCCTGGCTCTTACAATCTTTCTGTCCCCTTTCCACAATGGTCCCTGAGCCATGGGTAGATGAGGTTCCACATAGGAGTCTTATCCTGTACTCTACAGTTTCAGATTCTTTAAAACTTTGCCAGTTGTGGCTTTCTGTGTTCATCACACTCTGTTGTATAAGGAAGCTTTACTGATGAGAGCTGAGGGATGCACTAGTTTTCTCTTTACCCCTTGTTCCACTGTGTTACATGAGCCTTAGTTGTAGAGGTTCTACTGTAGATGTGTCACTTAGTACTGGGCATCTCTCAGATTTATTGTCTCTGTGTCTGACCAAATATGCAATTCTGCAGTAACCTCCATCTGTTGCAAAATGAAGCTTCTTTGATGAGTGCTGTATAACATGCTTGTCTGTAAATATAAGGATCGATATTTAGTATAATCGATCCTTATATTTACAGACAGAATCGTAAGTTCCATTTGTCCTGAGATATGAAAGAGATAGGGCTTTCTCCAGAATGTATGTATTCTCCTGCCATGTGTATTTGGCTGAGTTTACAGTACCACCCATAAGCTCCCTCCCATTGATATGGGTTCAACTTTTTGACCTTTTTTAGACAGGGTCTCCCTGTAGCCCCAGCTGGCCTGGAATTCACTATGTAGACCAAGCTGGCCTTGAACTCACAATTGAACTCATAATTTTTTATTTAAATTTTTAATGAGATAAGGAAGTTTACTTTTCTAATGTGTTTTATAGAGTTTAGTAATATAAAGATTTTTCTTTCCTTCTTTTCCTACTTGTTTAAATATCTAACTTATGCTAGTATTTTTTAACTACTTTTTATTGCTTCTAGAATATCTATAAAATTATTTAAAATCTATTTTTTTCAGTGCTCTTTTGATATAATAATCTGCAATAAAGTCACAAATTCAACTTTATAAACAAATCATTAATTTTTTGCTATAATCACCATCTAAATATGCAAATTGTCAGATTTCAGGTGATTTGTCACTACTGCATTTGATTTCACTTCTCACCATTCAAGTTGTCTGATTCTCTAGCTTTCTTCTGTGTTTGCTTTTATAATCCGTCATTTAGAAGAAAGCAACACTGTGTATGTTGAATATGTCATAGATGTATTTAAGATGAACACACTCCAGCAGTTCAGTGAGCTCAGTTTTGTAAAGGGAATTATGGTGTGTAGTACGAGTAAACGTATGGAAACAAAATGAATGTGTATTTATATATATTTGTCTAATTATATATAACACACATATATTTGTATGTTTGTACATATAACATACATATATGTACATAGTGTCAAGACTATTTAATTATTTAATTGGTTTAACTACACTGCTGCATATTTCTATTTCCTTTACATTTTTTTTTTTTTTTGGTGTTTTTGGAAACAGGTTCTCTCTGTGGCCCTGGCTAGCCTGGAACTCACTATGTAGACCAGGCTGGCCTTGAACGCACAAAGACCCACCTGTCTCTGCCTCCCAAGTGCTGGGATTAAAGGTGTGCTCTACCACAGCTGGCTTCATTTCCTTAACTTTTTAATATTTTATCCTCATTTAAACAATGTATAAATACTTATCAAAGTTTTTATTGTATTAACTTTTTTTAGTTTTCATTTAGCTTTGGCCTTTTAATATTTTTTATTTATTATTTTTATTTTATGTGTCTAAGTGTATTGCCTGCATGTAGGTGAGTGAACCAATGTCATGCAATGCCCATGGAGGAGAGAAGAGCCTGCCGGGTACCCTGGAACTGGAGTTACAGACAGTTGTTAGAGGCCATATGGGTGCTGGGAATTGAACCCTGGTCTTCTACAAGAACAAGCAGTGTTCTTAACCTCTGAGCCATCTCTCCAGTCCCAGTTTTGTACTTTTCATACAACAGTTCTAGATCAAATCAATACTCCCTCACCATCCATACTTCCCCTACCCTCCCCACCACCCCCGGCCTCATGTATTCTGCCATACATGTTAAGTCCCATTTGGTGAAGCATTTTACACAGATGTCCTTAGGTGTAAATTCATTCACTGGAGTCTATTCAGTCTGTCTAGAGATCTTAAGTAAGGTCTACTTTCGCTCACCTAGCAGTAATTAGTCTCCAACAATTTTCAGGCTGGTGCCGGCCTGCCACCCATTTCCCTTGCACCACTCTGGGCCTTGGATTGAGTTGGCATGGGTCTTGTGTTCAACACCACCATTGCCAAAAGTTCATATAAGCAAGCTTCCAGTGTGGCCTGGAAGCCTCTGTTTCCATGTTTATGCACCAACCCTGGCGCTTACATCTTTTAACCACAGGTGAGTGAATTTTAATATAGAAGTTCTATCCAATGCACGCAGTCTGTAGTCTCCTGTTCTATAAAGCTTAGTCAGTTGTGGCCTTCTGTGTGCATCACACTCTGTTGTATAAGGAAGTTTTGCTGGTGAGAATTAAGAGATACACTGTCTCTACCTCCTTCCTGTTCAGCTATGCTCTGTGAGCCTTAGGTGTAGAGGTATAGGATATTGCAGAGTTCCACAACTGATCACACACAGAAAATAAACATCCAAGAGATGCCCAGTCATAGGTGATGTCTCTACAGTGGAACCTCTAACCTAAAGTTTTTCTCATGAAACTATTTTCTCTTTTACAAAAATTGTTGAGCTTTTAGACATTTCATATAACAGTTCTTAATCAATTTATAACCCCTCCTCCATCCATGCTCCCCAATCCCCCAAATGACCTTGGGTATTCCACCATATGTGTTAAGTCCTTTCCAGTCAAGCATTTGAAACTAGATGTCCTTCAGTAAAAATTCATCCAGTGGAGTCTAGTCAGCCTATCTACACATCGATAGTAAGGCTTACTTTCCCTCACCCAGTGGTAATCTGTCTCCAATAATTCAAAAGCTAGGACCAACCCATTACCCATTTCCCTTGCTCAAATCTGAGCCCTTGTCTAATTGAGTTGGCATGAATCCTGTGCTCAATGCCAGCACTGCCACATGTTCACATGCGCAAGCTTCCAGTGATCCGAAAGCCTCTTCTCTGTGTTCGTGAACCAGTCCTTGTTTTTATAGTATGTATGACCCCTCCTCCACAATGGTTCCTGACTCACGTATAGGTGAGGTTGAGTCCTATCAAGGGACTCACACTCTGAAGTCTCTTATTCTTTAAAACATATCCAGTTGTGGCTTTCTGTTTGCATCACACTCTGCTGTTTAAGGAAGCTCTACTGGTGAGAGTTGAGGGATGCACTAGTTTTCCCTCTATCCCATGTTCTGCTATGTTCCATAACCCTTAAGTATAGAAGTTCAACTTTAGATATGTCACCTAGGAATTGGCATCTCTCAAACCTCTCATCTCTGTGTCTGACCAGTTGCATGATTCTGCAGTAGCTTCGATTTTTTTTTCAAAAAGGAGCTTCTTTGATGAGTGATGTACAGTATAATTGTCTATAAATATAAGAATCCATATTTAGCATTTAGTAAGAAATTTCATGGTCTAGAGTTAGGACAGAGACAGGGTTTTCTCTAGACTTTATGACTTGGCCAGCCCATGTGTATTTGGGTTTGTTTACAGTGCTACTCACAAGTTCACTCTCATTGAGAGGGCTTTAAATCCAATTATATAGCTGTTGATTACTCCCCAGATAACAATGTCCCTACTGCACCAAAAGAAGTACTTTGTTGTGCTGATCTTTATGGTTATTAGGTTTTAGGGCTGGACTCTGATTGATTTTCTCCCTTAGCAGCTTGTATAGTATCTTTCAGAACTATGACAGCTAAACTTCAAGTAAAAGGTTTTCTAAGTCAGTTCCTGCTCCATTGCTCCAAGTCCTGTGTCTGTAGTATGCTCTGTATTCAAGAGGAGGGTTTTATCTTCCAGTTCTTGGAGATAAATAGGTGTTCTGGCAATAGCCTGAATTATTTTTGGAGTCTCTTGGACTACTGTGACAAACAACTGAAGGACAGTCTCTAATGTTGGCACTGTGTTTCTTACCATACAACCCCCAGATATATACATATGCACTAATGTTCAGACACCTTACATGCATTTCTCAAGGGATTTCAGAGGCAACACATTTCTCTCCAGCTTCCCTACCTCCCAAAGATCCATTCATCTCTACTCTGTCTCTCACACCCATCTGACCTCTCTCCTCCCTCTCTAGTCCAAATGCCCCCAATATCCCTACCCTCCCCTCAATAACACCTGCTGCCCACCATCAGCCTTCTCCGGAGTTCCCTCCCCACCATGGATCCCTGCATGTCCCTCCCTCCTACCTCCCAGCCACTTTCCCCAGCTGCCTTCCTGGAAACATCTGTTCCCTACTATCCTGCTCTTTCTGGTTCCTTATTTTCCTTTACTTCTCTTCTTTCCCCATTTTCCTGGCTCCTGGCATATCAGCAGGATATATACTCACATAGAAGGGATTGATGCTATGATCAGAAAATGAGGAAGAAAATACACATTTGAACAGAAGATGTATAAGTGTGCAAATATAAATGTACCTTATCAAGAAGAAACTTTGAAAACATCAGTTCATGTACATAGCATAACTACTGCCAGATTTGTGGACTAAGATCTGTCGGGTTACTCCAGAAAAAAAACAAATGCTGTCCCAGTACTTACAAAAAGATTTTATTTTACCAAATTCAATCACAAGATTGTTTTATACTCTACTGCAGTGTGATTACAAATATATAATTTGTTCTCTTGGATTACAGTATCGATTTTCACTTTAGTTTTTATATTGTAACTCATACTTGGTGGGAAAACTTGTACTTTTTCTTTGTCCTTCAAGTTATTCAAATCTCATTAATATAAGTCCTACAAGCAGACATAAATTGATATTATTGAAATTTTATATTTTAATATTAATGACAATATGTCAGAGAATTTATACCCCCAAATTGAAGAAAGTTTAGAGACTTAATATTAGTTTCAGTAGTTAAAAGGTAATTTTCAGTACATTTTAAAAGTATTTTCTTACATTTTATGATTTTGTTTACAAAATGGGCAACTAGTCCAATGAAGAATCACCTTGCTTAAATCACATGAGCTCCCTCATCTTAACATATATTATTAAAAACACTATGAAAATCAGGGCTGGAGAGATGGCTCAGCAGTTATAAACACTGACTGTTCTTGCAGAAGACCCTGGTTTGAATCCCAGCACCCACATAGCAGCTAATAACTGTCCTTAACTCCAGATCCAGGGGATCTGACAACCTCTTCTCTCTTCCATAGGCATTGCACAATAAGGGTGCATTTACCTACATGCAAGCAAAACACTCATACACATAAAATAAAAATAATAAATAAAATATTTTTAAGAAAACACTATGAAAACTGTATTTCATTGTGATATAAAGATAAATATGAAGGTTAATGCTTAACTAGTCGCATAGATAGTCCAGTTAAATTTGTTCACATTTTGAATTAGCTCCATTTTTTTCAGTTTTAGTAGAACATTAAAGATATGAAAGCATCATTAGACTGGAATTACACTTATGATTCATTGTTCTAGTATAACTTCAAAATGACTATGGTTTAATTTATGACTATAATACAATAGGAGTGCAATAGCAAAATTATGATATATTTCCACAATTTATCATTAAATTGATTCTATCAGAGAATTAAAAGAGAACTGCTGCAATCCTAAAATATAGCACAAAGAACTACAGTTATGTGAACTATGTTTTACAGAAAAAAATGGGAATAAAATGGGAAAGAAAAATATACATAAGTTATTCAGTCACAAAAATCTGAGATAATAAGTCACAAGAAGGAAGGAAACAACCAGAATAAATACAAGAGGAAAATGTAAACTATTAATGCTCCTAATATTTTGTATTAATAATATTTGGCAGAAATCCGTGAGCAACTTCTACAAAAATTATACACATATATGTAGCACTTATCTCTACATAAGATTTTGTAGATTTTAAATGTATGTAATACAATAATTTAAATCTTGATCTCAATAAATTATGTATAAATATATAAATCTGACATGCCAATTTGTACATATTTTCATGCTCTTATTTAATGCAAATATTAGAACTCAGAAATTTAGTTATTTATTTAATCTTTTTCTTTTTTTTGTTTTTTGTTTTTTTTTTGGACTTTTTGAGACAGCATTGTCCTGTGCCTCCAGCTGGCCTTGACCTCACTATGTAGTCCAGGTTGGTCTTGAACTCTCAGATATCAGCCTGCCTCTGCCTCCCAAGTGCTGGGGTTAAGGTGTGAGTCACCATGCCCAGTTTAGAACTCAGAAATTTAAATCCATTTATTAACACATTTCACTTACTTTTATAGTTGTTTTTAGTTTTATTTTTGTGGTACTTTGTTTTAAAATGTATTACATTTATCATGAAAATTAAAATAAAGCATGAATGTTATGAAATAGATGATCCAATAAAGTACTAGTTGCTTATTTTATGACAAACTTAAAATAACAAGAGCAAACTCTCATCTTTTATTTTAAATATTTTTTTCTTTCTTTCTTTTTTTTTTTTTAATATTTTGAAATTGGCTTCCCTGTGGCCCCAGAGGGTGACTTGGAAGTTGCTTGTAGACCAGGATCTCAGATGCCTAGATCTCAGACATCCACCTGCCTCTGCCTCCTGAGTGCTGGGATGAAAAGCCTATGCCACCATGCCCAGATTGTTATTATATTTTTCATAACAATGAATACAGTTGCCAGCACTTAATGATTTCTGTATGACAGACTGAGTGAGCTGACTGTGGGTCAAAGGTTATTGACTTTACAGTACTTCATCATAAAGCATAGGAAAAATGATAATCTAGTGACAATTTCTTTAAAAAAAATAAAACCAAAGCTGTTAATTTTATTTATTTTGTTAATGAAATTGACATTTGTGTGGGTCTATTGTGAAATAGTAAAAACAAATTACAAATATAACTAACTGTTTATAAATCAATCAATATAAATAATACAACTTCCTCAGGGAGCTCAGCATAAAATGAAATATGGTCTTTTGATTAATGTTATTACATAGTTTTGTTTGTTTTGATTTTTGATTTGTTTGTTTGTTGTGTAAGGTTTTTTTTGAAGACAGAGTCTTCCTGTCACCCCAGCCGGCCAGGAATTCTCTATGTAGACCATCTCACAGAGATGGGCATCCTCTGCTTGTGGCATACTGAGCTTAAAATCATGAGTCACCATACCCAACTTTAATCCTTAATTCTGTAAAACATCATCTAATTAATATCATTTGATATTTAGTACTGTAAATTCTTTATAATTCATATAATTAATATGAAATAAATATTATCTTCAGTGTTTATGCTTAAATAAATCATTTGGTGTATTCAATATCTATAAAATTCAGAATTTAGTTTTGTATCTTATATTCAGATAATTTAGTTTCTAACAAAATTTTCTTTTGTTTCAGTTAAATATCCATTTTAGTGAAGTTTCCCTGACAGCTGTTATCATATCTATATAAATTAAAATGGGATAAGTAGTCTTTCTCCTCCAGAAGCCCGCATAACACTTACCAGTCTTATGAAAACCAACCAGTAGTTATGATTCTTAGTCAGTTTGAGATTAATGTCTCCATGTCTTGCAGCCATAGTGTGTGGTGTTTTCAGGAAGCAGATTCTGCAATGTAGTTATAGTGGATAGCCAAGGGCAATTGCAACATGTTGTGTTGTTTGGGAAACCTCTGGGGCCTCAATGAAAATAGCTCCTAGGGAGTTATCTTATTCCTTATAGTGTGATTTTCATTTAACAACTCCATGTCTCCAGTGAGAGACATTGTCCTCTCATGAAGGATATTTCAGCTGAAGCACTCTTTTTTATGTTGTATTTTGAATTATCTTAATAATGACGTTTTTAACCATAGATCTGACTGTGCTTAATCTTGATGAAAGAAACTTCTTTTTGCAGTGGACAGCAATCAACAGAAAGATGCCTAACTTGTCAAATGACTAAGGGAAAAAGACTGAGTACTCAGCCCTGAATAGCACCTTTTATTAACCCCATCACCACCAAGCATCATGGAACATCACCAAAGAGGAGGCATAATAATTAAAAGATCTGAAAGATGGGGAGGAGTGTTGTGAGGTGCTGTCTTCTGAATCTACCATGACTATTGCACTAGTGAAATCACAGAAGCTCTGGTTATCTGCCCAGGACCTGTACAATATCCAGCCTAGATGAGGCAGATTATCTCCAGACACCACCCATTAATGAGGAGCCATGGACAGCTGAGATTTGCTGGGGGAGGGAGCATCATTCTTTATAGAGGAGATGACCGCTGAAAGGATTTTCATTCACCAGTGGAGACCCCACACACATGCTCATATGGGCAGCACTAACTAGATATAGTGGTTTATCAATCATAGTTTTTGTAAAAAGGCATGAAATTGGGAGGGGTATGATAAAGATATGGAAGTTATGGGGGAAATAGGGATAGATAGAATCAACATACATTTTATACATGCATAAAAATCTCAAACATGAATAATTCTAAAATTAGGAAAGGTAGAGAGGATATACATCAATAAATTTGAGAAAAATAATCATCAACCTTACCCAGCTGTGAACCCTGTGAGCTTCAATAGTAACTGGCTTAGTACAATACACTCAAATTACATTAATGACACAAGTATTATGGGAGTAACCAACCACATTCTAATTTGATTTAAGGCCATTTTCACAACAGGAAGTCCACACCTGACACTGTTATCAGGGCAAGAGCCTGTTTATAGACAGGTCACTGGCCAGAGGGGAGAACCTACTATAGACATATTAAATAGACATAATGTTTCTCCTTGCGCCCTCACTCTTGTGAATGTGATTCTAATTTTAAAAAAATCCCCAGCAGTCAGTTTGTGCATAGTAATGCAAAATTTATTTCTGTTGGAACTACATTCTTCAAAAACATTTGTCTGAATTCTTCATTCTTGACAGCGTGAAAGCTTGTTTTTCTCCTATAACTTTGGTTCTGTGCCTATTTAAATAATATTAGTATATATCAAAGTTCTACCTAAAGCTATATTCACTGTTCAGTGTACTCTCTTCTGAAATTATGCTTCCAGGAACTCTAGTCAAAGGAAAGATAATTTATTTAACATTGAAAGTTTTATTCATATATTTCAGTCAGCATCAATTTCCAGTTCTATAAGAAATTCATCTTAGTAATGTTGTTAAACCCTTAGATACGCTGTCTCTAGTTGAAATCTAATTGAAACACAGCATATCAAAATCTATTCAATACAATGAAGACATCCCTTAGATCTGTTACATGGTATTTTATAGTTTTACATGAATATATTCAAAAAATAAGATCTCAAATAAATAATTCATTAGGAAAACAGAATTCCAATAAAAGTAGGTTGGGATACCTAATTAAGATTATACAGAAACTTATGAAATAGAAATGAAAAAAAAAGTAATACAAAGGGAAGCTGGGACACATTCAGGGTGGTATAGAGTTTTTGTAAAGTGTGAAGAGAACTACCTTAGATATCATAGGGTAACAACAAATGAAAAGGCCAATGTCAGGAATACAATTCTTCTGTTGGAGCTGTTGAACAGTGAGGTCCCATATACCCTCAAAAAATGCAGGTTATTGTAATTTCTCTTGGCTGCTTTCCAGAGCTTGGTGGTGAGACTATACTGATGAAAACATTATTTACATGAGTTGTAGAACAAATATGAGGGAATCAAACTGATACTGATCTTGAAATTCCATCTATACTTCTTAGCTTTAAAAGTGCTGGAAAATAATTTACATGATACCATCAGAGAAAAGTAATAATCAACCTTACCCAGATCAGAACCTTGAAAGTTGCAATGACTGCCCTGACAATATATGCCTATTAATTACATGAATGTTATGGAGTAACTAATCACTTTCTGACTGGATTTAAGGCTTGAATCACAAGACCGAGCCCGCATCTGGTGACGTTTTCAGATCTAGGAAAGTGTGGCTTGAGAAGTCACAGGTCATAGGGGAGCATTTACTACCATTATCTTGCTAAATAGACATTGAATTGAATCGACTCCTGGTGAGGTTTTTATTAGTTCATCTCTCAACTCTCATCAGAGAAGTTTCTTCTTTCAAAGAAATGATTAACAAAGAAATTCACCAATAGTCAGCATGCAGAAAATAGGAGACTGTGGATACTCAGCCTTAAATGAGACACGTGTGGAAAAAGGTACAGAAAAAGTCGAAGAACCAGAGGCAGTGGATGACTACAAACAGTGTTTTCATGATATCGTGGTGAAGTTCCTCATATAAAAATACTTAAGAAGCCTTAGCTCATGTACAAGACCTGTGGAAGCCCGACCCAGAAAAAAATAAAAAGTAAAAGCCTCATGGTGAGAATATGCCAACTTGTACAACAGTGGTGCGAATATTTTAAGGGGGACTAATTGCTTTCTGGTTGGATTTGAGTCCTTATTCAAGGGAGAAAACTCAATTCTGGTACTACATGTAAACCTAGATGCCTCCCGTGGGTAGACAAGTCTTAGGTCCTAGGGGAGAACCTACAATTACTACTGTCTTCTACTTGTGTTTCCACCCGTAGATTACTGCTCCTCTTAGCCTACATTGGACAAATCTCTCTTGCCATAGGCTGCAGTTAATGCAGAGATTCACAGTTGATCAGAATGCAGAAAATAATGTCTATGGAGTGATCATCACTAAACAGATAATCTGTATCTCCCTCTGTAATCCTCAGGAAACATTACTGAAACAGGGGCAGAAAGAAAATAAGGGCAAGAAAATGGAATGGAGTGTTGCAAACTGTTTTCTTCTGGGCATGACAAAACTATTGCATTCATAAATTCACTGCAGCTGTTGTTAGCTGCAGAAGGCCTAAACAAAACTGGGAACATCACTGTTTTATTAGGCATAGGGCAATCCAGGAATGAAGCAACCTAAGCATTCCTCAATCCTGGATTGATAAATGAAGAAAACATATCCCATTTGCACACACACACACACACACACACACACACACACACTCACATGTATGACTTCTTTGAGAAATGTTTAAAAGAATAGTGTTTTTAACTGCTATACAGTGATTCCATTACTTAAACACTGTTATGTCTTGCTACAGAAAGACCCTTTATAAGGAAAAGAATTGAAAGTTCATGCTGGTGTGAGATTCCTCCTTCACTTCCCGTTTCTCACAGGTTGTCAGCAGCATCACCCAGATTCATTGCACTGACTTTTATGAAAATTGGTTCAGGAAAAGCTCACAGATAAACCTAGAAACACATTTTTCCAACTTCATCACCCCTAAATATAGTCATAGTGAAATATTGCCATGGTGACAAGTAATTTAGTTATCATAGGGATTAACTGGGATGAGTTGTAATGGTTTGGGGTATTTATTTTTTACAGGCTTCAAATTATTCCATTGTTTTTCATCAAAACAGTGCATTTTTACATTGAGATTCCATTAATAAATACATGAAAATATTTCTGAACCTATATTGGCAACTATTTCCAGCATATAAAATGGGGATAAATACAATGGGAATAAATGGAATGGGTTAATATTTAAATAATAAAGAACCTCCAAAGTTTTACCTTAGGGAAAGCTATATAAAATTAGCTGGAGTATTTGCTAAAAGAACACTTCTTTATAGATTTGGCACTGTATTAAATATGTAAATGTTTTGGTTTAAATTGATTTTTTAAGTAAAATCTGTCAGTGAATAATAAAATGGAAATGTTCTGGTTCATTCTTTGGCATGTAACAAATGGACTCACCTTACTATAGAATTACTTGCAGAGTCATGTTTGTTTCTGCTCTTTTCACAATAGCTAAGAAAGGGAAACAACCTAAATTCCCCTCAACTGATTATGTAAAACAAAACTGTAGTGTATTTGCCTAAAGGAGATCTACTCAGTGCTAGAGAAAAAATGAAATCACAAAATTTGCAGGTAAACGGATACTGCTAGAAGCTGTTATAGAAAGTACTGCAACACAGGCTCAGGAAAACAAGTGACATGTGTCCTCTCTCATTTGTAGATCTTAGCTCCAAATCATTAGATGTGAGTGTATATCCTGTTGTATTTTTTAAAATCAGTCATTTAAACTTAAATATGGTCTTAGAATATTTTGTATATACAGGGATGGAGATAAGGCTCAATGGTTAAGAGCATTGGATGCTCCTGCAGAGGACCCAGGTTTAATTCCCAGCACCCACATGGTGATAACAATTGTCCAAAACTACAGTTCCAAGGGATGGGGATCTAACACTCTCTTCTGACCCCTGTGGACCTTCCATAACGTGGGTGCACTTACAAACATGCAGGCAATACATTCATAAACATAAAATTTTAAAATAATAAAAATATTACAGAACATTGTGTATATACAAATTCAATATAAGCATTATTTTTCATACAAACTTAAACTATTTTAGTTACTAAGTATATTTCACATATTTTATTAGTTTCTTCTTAAAACTGAGTTGTAGTTTTTGTAGAAAATTTCATACATGCATACACTGAAGTTTGGTCATTTTCAACTTTTTTATCAGTGACTCTCTACCACTGAAACTCATGAATAATCCCCTCCCAGTTTGATGTCTTTTTAATGTTCACCAAATTTAATTATGGGTGCTTGCATGAGAATGGGTTGGGAGTTATTTAATGGAATAAAATAAACTTATGTGTCTACACCACTGAGGAAAATGACATCCTCTCCCCAGCACCCATTACATGCTCAGTCTCTTAGCGAGTTGTGAGGCCTAATGTTGCAATGAACGTGAATTGCAGATATCTTTTCCAAAATACTGATTCTGTTTCCTTTGTAAATGAACTTGGAAGTGTTACTGCTGGAGTGTATGATAGTTGAAATTTTTGGAGAAACCCCCTACTATTTTCCACAGTGTTCATACTAACTGAAAGTCACACTTTCTACCTTTATTTTGGTTTTTATTGTTTTTTGTTTTAGTTTTTTTTTTTTTTTTCTTGGTCTTTTTGAGACAGGGTCTCCTGTAGCCCCAGATGGCCTGGATTCTCTATGGAGACCAGACTGGCCTCAAACTCACAGAGATCCACCTGCCTCTGCTTCCCAAGTGCTGGGAATAAAGGTAAGTGCCGCTATGCCAGGCCCACTTGGTTTTTTTGTTTTTTAACAGTAGTCTTCATAGTGAATATGAATTGATATCTCATTGTAAGTTTGAATTGAAAATTCTTGACCATTAGTAGTATGGAACTTTTTTCCTTTTTTTTTTCCACATAATTACTGGCCATTGGAGTCATTTATTAGTCTATGAATACAGATGCTCATCAGCAACTCTTTAGGGAATTCAGCCATTAACCTGGGCTGCACTTTGCTTCCTCTTTTTCTTGAGGCTTCCAGCTTTTGTTAGATTGAGCACAAAATGGTTTCACCAATACTGCATAGTCTTTGTAAGAATTAACTGCCTCTGACATAAGTGATCTAGTATTTTTTCTTATAAATTGTATGTATTTTGTTTCATTCCTCATATGAAACATGAAAAAAATATTTCAAGAGAACTCACTACATTTGAAAAGTTTATTAGTTATTGCTATATTTATGTTTATGAAGACATAAAAACATAAACTAAAAAGAAAATAGCATTATAACCTCATTCTTTCACCAACCAATGATTTTGTATTAGAAAATTAGGAAATTTGATGATAGTAATACTACTGAACAGTATTATTTATGTAAAGTATTCTCAGTGGACGTTACAAAGTAACTGGGTAAAGTATCATAAAGTAACTGGGTATCATAAAGTATCATAAAAGTAACAACTTTTAAACCTACCAGAGCTACTTTCATGTATTCATAGTGTGAAATATGTACTTCTCATTTTGTGACACCATCTCATTGTATAGCAATAGCTGGTCCAAAATTTGCTATACAGATCATGAACTCACAAAGATCCAGTTACCTCAGGCTTCAGACTCATTAAATGTCATTGGCAATTACTGATCTTAAATTATTACAACTGTCTGCATACCATTACACACAAAAAAATTCCAGATTCCTTTTTTTAACTCCAAAGCATGGTAAAATGAAACAACAAAATCACAAAAAGCATGTATTTGACATTATTACCATTTTCTCCTCTCTTTTTCTCATTTCCCTAATCATTTCATGAGCTGGCAAATTGTCTTTTGTAGTGTGTGCATAACACTTCTGGAAGCCGCATTGTAAGGTACATTTCACATTAACTGGCAGCTCAGTGGTCCTCCCAGCTCTTGATGCTTTTGATTCTAATGAAAGCTGTGGCTTGGATTACAGTTCTGAAAGGAACTAATGTTAAAATTACATGAACCGAGTCCAAGAGTAATGGTTACAATCTTATTTTATTGCATTTTAAATTGACTTTCTCAGACAGAAATTCAGGATGAAAAAAGCACAATTTTTACTAAATATACATTCATTACTCAAACATTTTTCTACTAATATATGATTATAATCATATTACCATTATTTTGAAATGTAGTATATTGTTTGATGCTTTTTTTAGAATGATCTTACTGTGTATGCATGTGTACAGAAATGCAGTCTTTTTAAAAATGTGACATTGCTTTTTCGGTATATTTTATAGTAACACAAAATAACGTTAATGTGATACATTTTATTGTTGTAAATGCTGCTATGGTTACTATATTTTGAAAAATTATATGCATTATTTACAGAAAAGTTAGTTTCCAAAAATGGTAATTACAATGATGGAATTTTTTTTTAATTTGAGTGTGGTGGTAGAGAACCATGTGATAGAATTTGAGTGTAGTGGTAGACAACCATGTGATAGAATTGTATAGAACTAACTATGGCCATCCAAAACATAGAGAGAATTACTAGTAGAATCTTAATAACCAAGCATGTTGCTGAATTGATAGTAAAACCTAGTATGGCACTACAGCATCCGTATACAGGAATTATCTCTGTGAGACAGTAAGGAGGTTATCGAATCACATTTTATTATTACTGCAGTTACTTGTTATTCAGTGATTACCTTGAATGATTCTAAGTAAATTAATTAAAAAGCTAGTAAGTGAATTCCCTTCAACAGGGTTAACATAAGCAAGAATTTTGGAAGATGAACAGGCAAACCAGCGAGTAAATTTGTACAAATCTCTGACCAAATGCAAGCCTAGAACTGAATGGTTTTGTTGTGGAATTCTACTAAACTTTGAACAAAAACTACCAGCAATCCTTCTCAAACTCTTTTTTCAAAACCAAAAGAATAAGCTGGGCATGGTTACACATACCTTTAATCCCAGCACTCAGGAGGCAGAGGCAGGAGGATCTCTGTGAGTTGAAGCCAGCCTGGTCTACATAGTGAGTTCCAGGACAGCTGGGGCTACAGGGAGACCCTGTCTCAAAAAGACCGAAAAAAAGTTTGGAAGACAAAAAGAAGGAAAGAATGAGTAAGTGAATGAATGAAGGAAGGAAGAATAAGTTGAAACAGCAAGGTTGGCGGTTCCTCGGTCCTGGAATTCTAGCCCAGCCTCTAGTGCAAGGCCTGGCCCAGAGAGGTGTGAGCTAGAACAATGTCTCTTTCCTGGACCTCAGTTACCCCAGGTCACAGAGAAGCCACTGAACTGAGTGACCTCCCCAGCCTTCCAGCACTGGCATTCTGTTCTGTGTGGGCCACACCTGTGCCCACCTGTGAAGGTGGCCAGCAACTCCTGTCTTTGTTCTACTTGCAGACAGTCCCTCCACTCTGCCTCCCACGCCCATACCCTTTCTTCAGGTGAACATAGCTTAAAAAGGACTTAGACACGTGTCCTAGGGCTGAAGAGATGGCTCAGCAGTTAAGGGCACCAACTGCTCTTGCAGAGGACCTGGGTTCAATTCCCGGTAGCCACATGGCGGCCAAGAACTGTTCGTAACTCCAGTTCTAAGGGATCAAATACCCTCTTCTGACCTCCATGGGCATTGCACAACATGGGTACACTTACATACACATAGGCAATACGCTCATGTACATAAAATAATAAATAAA
>NW_008334950.1:616437-640777 GCF_000622305.1 Nannospalax galili | reverse complement strand
ATACCTTTAATCCCAGCACTCAGGAGGCAGAGGCAGGAGGATCTCTGTGAGTTGAAGCCAGCCTGGTCTATATAGTGAGTTCCAGGACAGCTGGGGTTACAGGGAGACCCCATCTCAAAAAAACCAAAAAAAAAAAAAACAAACAAACAAACAAACAAAAGAATATACCTGAACTAATTTTACAAGGCTAGCATTTCCTTTTTATTAAAGTAGCACAAAAAAATCTAAGAACAACAACAAAAACTTTATGAATCCCAGCGTGCCAAATGAGGATGCGTGTGTGTGTGTGTTTGTGTGTGTGTGTGTGTGTGTGTGTATGTGTGTATGCAGATGTTTCTTCACTGCATCTGCTGACTACTGTAATATGTATGGATTAGAGCCCAGAAAGATATCAATTGTCTTGAATACATATTGTCTTTTCCTGGAATTTAGTTCTTTGAGAGTGAAATTACTAGACTGCATCTTATAAGAATTGCAGTCACTAAATGTGATACATCTTGTTGGTGTTGAATTTATATCTAATAGATTAAGAAAAAGTGAATATAAACTGAAACTGAATCTGTTGCCCAAAGATTTATATGCGTAGCTATCAGAAAATAAGCTCCAGTTAGTATTTTTAATGGTAATGTGATTGCATTATCTTTTCTAATTACAAATAGTCTAATGAGCTATGTATTTGATTTAAGGTAAAAAACTATGAATGAAAAGTCATAAACTGGTTCCAGTGAGGGGAACAAATAAAGGATATGTATAAATTAAGGTGTTTATGGTTGTTATTGATAGTAGTTATGAAATATTTATGTTTGTGCACATAGTCTTATTTTGATTTTTGCTAAATTGATCTGTCTCCATCATCAGAATTCAGACAATCTTATGTTTCTCTTTTTCATAACTAAGTTATGGCTTTTAAATAATTTATATTTGTATTCTCAAGATATTTAGGAAACATTTCTTAGCTTTAAAATCATTCTTATCTCATGGAATACTTATAACATTAGAAAGATGATGGAAATTTAAATTTTAAACAATGACCACTGGAAATGTGCCTCAGTTGGTAGAGTGCTTACTTAACATTTTAAAAATCATGGGTCAAATCCCAAGTTCAATATAAACCAGATTGGTAGCATTTATCTTATTACCAGCACTCAGGAGAAGACAGCAGTCGAAACAGAAACTCAAAATCATTCTTATTTTTTTTGTGTTTTTTTATTAATTATTTCATTTTGTTCATACAATGTATTTTGACCTTATTTTCCCCTTTCCTAAATCCTCAAACACCCATTACTTCTACTTTAACCAATCAACTTGTATCCTTATTAAAAGACAAACAAAAAAACAAAAACATTGAGCACAAAAAGAAATGCTGGGGGAATTCCCATACCAGATCTCAAACTATGCTACAAAGCTATATTCATAAAAATAGAATGGTACAGGGACAAAGACACATTGATCAGTGGAACATAGTTGAAGACTCAAACTCGACTACACAAAATTTCAGCCACCTGATATTTGACAAAGGGGCCAAGCACAAGAGGAAAGACAGCATCTTCAACAAATGGTGCTGGCAAAGCTGGAGCTCCACCTGTGGAAGAATGAAACCACACCCTTATCTTTCACCTTGCACAAAAGTCAACTTCATATGCCCTCAATGTGAAACTTGGAACTCTGAAACTTTTAGAAGAAAACATTGGCAGTAAGCTACAAGACATAGGTGTAGGAAAGTACTTTCTAAATCTGACCTCAGTTGCTCAGGAATTAAGGTCAAGAATCTACAAGCGGGACCTCATTAAACTGAAAAGCGTCTGTACACTCAGGAGGCAGTGTGAAGCCAAGTGCTGGGATTAAAGGCATGTGCCTCCACTCCTGGTGAGACATAAATTTCTTTACTTATTGAGGCACCTATAGTTCTTTAACTTCCTGAGTCTTAATGAGCCTCTTTCCTGAGGGGAAATTTCAGTTCAGAGGAAGTTGCTATGCAACAGATATCTTTCCATTTATTATTATAATCTTTAATTACATTTATCATGTTTCATGGTTTTTAGTAATAGGTTCTATAGAAGTAAATGATTGTTCAAATATACTACTAAATATTTTATAAGAATAATAAATCACCTAAGAATAGAGCGATTGTAAGTGGAATTGTCATTTAATTTCTTTCAGACTGTTGTATATGGAAATGCTTATTTGTGTGCATGTGTGTGTGTGTGTTTGTTAATAAGGATTGAACCCAAGGCCTTGTGCATGCCACGCAGGTGTACTGCTACTGTGCAATACCCTCATCTCCTAATACTGCACTCTGTAGATCTGATTTTATATTTTAGCAATTCTAACTTTGTTTATTTTTGCTAGAATCTTTAGAATTTTTAGAATTAAAAAGTATTGTTGAGGATGTGAAGAAAGGGGACTCCTTATATGCTCTTGACACTAATATAAATTAGTACAACCATTAGAAAAATAGTATGAAGTTTCCTGATAAAACTAAACATTGAGCTACCATATATGGCCCAGCAGTCCTATTTGCCAAAGTACTTGAAGGAAGTAGGCCAAAGACATGCCTGTGCTGGAATGGTCATTGGGGCCATTATTCACAATGGCAAAGACGTGGGAACAATGGAAGGGTCCATCTGCTGTGCAGTGGATTTTTTTAAAGAAAGACTTTTGGTTTCCAAGGTTTGAATCTATGGTAATTTGGCTCCAGTGTGTGGGAAAGTGATGAGACAGACGAGTGGAGAACGTATGTTGGAGCAGTGAGTGGATTCTTAAGATGGAAGATACATATGTAGTGCAGTGAAATACCATTCAATTGCAAGACAACAAAGCAGACCAGGAAGTAGAAGGGAGCCCCTAGGGAAGAGGCAGAGAAACAGTAGGAGGAGGGCAGGGAGCAGAAGAGGGGAATGGGCAGTGACTATGATCACAGTCACTTATGCACTTTGTTAATGTTGTCAACTTGAATCTGCAATTAATTAAGAGACATGCTTTTGGGCAGGTCTGTGAAGGCATTTCCAGGAAGGATAATTGAGGGGAATGGGTCTTCCTCAGAGTGGGCAGCTGTCTGAGGAAAAAGTGTTGCTTGCCCCACCTTAGCTCCTTGCTGGAGCTGTTGTCTCTGCTCTGCCGTTCTTGCTATCAGAACCCAGGTGTAGCATTCCAGTGTGGACTGAAGACAGTTGGCTCTGTAGGAACCCTCTAGGCCTTCAGTGCAGGTTGGACATCCAGCTGCTTAGACTGAGTGGCTAAGGGGTTCTCAGCCTGTCCAGCATGCACACAAAGCCATTGAAGGACTGCCTACACCGCCCATGTCGTGTACTAAATCTCCCTTGTAATGTATATATTGTCAGTTCCAAAGCTCTCATTAACATGTATAGCAATGTAATAATGAAGCACATTACTCTGTACAATTAATACATGCTAATAAACATTTAAAAATCAAAAAAAGCTTCTGTACAGCAAAAGAAACAGTAAAGGAAGTTGAGAGAAAACCCACAGGCTGGGAGAAAATCTTCACAGTGACAGAGATCTGGCAGTTTTAATATCCAGAATATATAAAGAACTCAAAACACAGAGGAAAAAGAAAACAAATGACTCAATTAAAATATTGGCTAAGAATCTGAACAGAGAGTTCTCAAAAGAAGAAAAAAAAAAGATGGCTAAGAAACATCTTTAAAAGTGTCCATCATCACTAATATTTAGGGAAATGCAAATCAAAACCACTTTAAGATTTCATCTTCTCCCAGTCAGACTGCCTAAGATCAAGAGAACAACTGATACCAAATGCTGGAGAAGGTGTGGGGAAAGGAAAATATTCATCCACTGCAACCCCTGTGGAAAGTAGTGTGGAGAACTCTTAAAAAAAAAAAAAAACTAAACTAAAAATGAACCTAGCATTTGACCCACTTTTATGATTCCTTGGCATATACCTAAAAGACTCATCCAACTGCAAAGACACTTGTACATCCATGTTTGTTGATGCTCTTTTCACAATAGCTCTATGAGATGAAAGTAACTGAAGTGTCCTTCAACTGACAAGTGGATAATGAAAATGTGGTATATTTACAAAATGGAGTTCTACTTAGAAATAAGGAAAGTAAAATCATGAAATTTTCAAGTAAATGGATGGAACTAGGAACTGTAATACTAAGTGAAGTAACACAGACTCAGAAAAAGAATGATGTGCATTTTCACTCATTTGTGGATCCTAGCACCAAATCCTTATATAAGAGTGTATACTCCCAATTTAACTGCAAAAACGAGAAAGATGGAAAGGAACCAGGCAGGTAAAGGAATGTCAGAGAGAACAGTAGGAGACAGTGTTAATAAGGGAGGAATTGATAAAATGTGGGTATTTAAATGGGAGGGGAAAGGAGGGTTATACAAGGAACCTTTGGGATAAAGGGGAAGAAGGAGCTCCAGACAGGTGGGACCATAGGAGACCGGTATTATCAAGGGAGAAATGGAGAAAATGGAGATACTTTAAATGGGGAGGAAGTGAAGGGGGGATTAAACAGGGAGACAGCAGAGAGATAAGTAATTCCTTTTGTCAAAAACCAGAAGGAATCATTTTAATCCAAAAACTTAGTGAAAATCACACAGACAATATTTCTACATGAGTCCATGTGAACATCTGAAGGCTACAAAGCAAGTAGCACTTCCAGAGAGGAGAAAGCTTCCTTTCCTTTTGATGTCGGCCAGACTAGTCTACGAGACTCCTAAAACTACACAGTCTACTGCCAGAGCCCTTGATTACCTCCCAGAGCTTGAAGGTAAAACTCTATTGCTGAAGACAGGACACACTTTGAGCACAGGATTTGGAGCAATGGAGCTGGGACTACCTGGAAATCCACTTCCCCTGAAGACTAGCTCTCATAGCTTTGGAGAGAACTCTAAAACCTACCCAGGGAGATAATCAATCTATGGCCTAATATCAATTTCTATTCCTAATAACCACATCAATGACCATCACAGTAAATGACATTGGTGCAGTAGTGGCACTTTTATCTTGGGGTTAATAAATAACTACCAAATTGGACTTAACATATATTCAGTGGAGGGAAATTCATGTGTGGCACTGTAAACATAGCCGAATAAATAGGTGAAGACATCATAGATCCTAGAGGAAATCCCAATGCTGTCATATCTCTACACAAGTGTAACTTCATACTATGTGCTAAATATATATCCTTGTAGACAGGCAAGTATCCCAGTCGCCACTCATCAAAGAAGCTTCTTTTTCAACAAACAGAAAGAATTACAGAGTTCCACAGCTGGTCACACACAGATGTTGTTGGTTAATTGCCCAAGCCTAAGTGACACATATACAATGCAACCTCTACACCTATGACTAATGGAACATAGAACAAGGGGTAAAGATGGGGGCTGGAGAGTTGGCTCAGCAGTTAAGAGCACTGACAGCTCTTACAGAGGACCTGGGTTAGATTATCAGCACTCACATTTTGGCCAAGAACCATCCTAATTCCTGTTCTAGGGAATTTGATGCCCTCTTCTGGCCTCCACAGGCATTGCATGACACGGCTGCACTTACAAACATGCAGGTAATACACTCATTCATACACATAAAATAAGAATAATAAAACACTAACTTGACAAGGTAGGTTTTAATACAAATGACAGAATGTATGAATTCTATTGGAAGGTTATGGGAAGTCACCAATGGGGAAAGAGGTATGAAGATGATTAAGAATAAGATGTTCTGCATGAAATACACAAAATTTCAGTAAATAAATACATATATAAATAAATAAGATAGCATCAAGTCTAATTTGTTCTGTCCACATATTCTTAGCTATGTGGCCACCCATTGGAGAGGGTTGACTTACCAGGGGCCACACCATCAAATAAAAGTAGCTACCAGTTCCTAATAGCTATTCAGCAAGGGGTGAGACTTTATGTCCAACTCTCATGTTTGGATTACATTTTGTTTGATTTTACACAGGTCTTATTCATATTGTCAAAAACTCTTCAAGTTCATATCTGCTGTTTCGAGAGAACAATTTCCTTATAGTCATTCACCAAATTTGTTTTTCACAATCTTTTCACTGTGTGTTCATCAATGTCCATAAGCCTTGGAAGAGGAAGCATGATATAGTTGCCCCATTTAGGACTGAATATTATGCAGGTTTTTCCTGTATGCATCTTGACCAGTTGATTAAAGACTATCTACTAAAGAAATAAATTTTGTTGATGATCGTTGAGTGATGCACTAATAGATGTGTATTATGCTAAGGTACTTGGAGTTCGTTTAATACTATGCCAATTTAGTAGAATAATCATGGTAAGTTCATCCCTGGAGCCACTGTCTTGTCTATTCTCAGGCAGTTGACCCCAGTAATGGATGTTGCCAAGTATAGGTTTCTTCTGATGGAGTCATTAAAACTAATGACAAAGTAGTTGGTAACTCCCATGAGATTCTTGTCACCATTGCACTAGTGTGTATGTCTTTCCAAACAAATGGTTATTGTAGCTCCCAGTGTAGCCACTGGAGATGAAGTTTCATGGAGAGTACCAGTTGTGGTACTTTCTCTATGTTCTATGATCCAGGTTTGCGATATCTTTAGCAATAGGTAGTTATCTAAAATTTTGTTGGATAATTGATAGCAATGGCAATATCCCCTGGTATACAGAAGCATGTAGGGCCTCACTGACTAAAAACACCTAGAGAGGTAACACATTCAAGACACTGACATATAACCTAATTTTAAAGGTAGGTCATGGAACTAAACAAAGTTCTCAAAAATGGAAATACAAGTGCTTGAGAATTTTTTTTTAATATTCAACATTCTTAGCCATCAGAGAAATGCAAATGTTTCATCTTAAATCAGTCCAAATAGCTAAGAAAAATAGATGAGAAATTCTGGCATGAATGTGAGAAAAGGGGAATACTTACCACTGGTTAGTGTGCAAACTGTTGCAGGCTCTATGAAAATCAGTGTGGAGTTTCCTCATAAAGTATAAATAGATCTGCAGCAAGATACAGTCATACCACTCTTAGACATATACCCAAAGAACTCTACATCCTACTACAGAAATACTCCTCTTTGTTCATTGCTGCTCTATTCCCATAGCTGGGGTATGGAAACTGCCTAGATGTCTATCAGCTGATGAACATAAAGGAAAATCTGTTACATCTACACAAAGGGATATTACTCAGCCATTAAGAATAATACTATGGGGCTGGAGAGATGGCTCAGTGGTTAAGAACACTGGTTGTTCTTGCAGAAGACCTAGGTTCGAATCCTAGCACCCACATGGGTAAATGTAATCATATAGAGGCAAACTCCTAGAGAGAGGTGTTATGTAAAGGGTTTGGGTTTTGTTGCTTATTGTCTTGAAGGAGGTGCTAGTAGGTGTTAATTTTACTGATGAGGGACTGGAGAGATGGCTCAGCAGTTAAGAACGCCAGTTGTTCTTGCAGAAAACCTGGGTTCGAATCCTAGCACCCACATGGCAGCTAACAACTGTTCATAACTCCAGTCCCAGGGGATCTGACAGCCTCTTCTGTCCTCCACGGGTGTTGCATGATAGGGGTGCACTTACCTACAGGAAGGCAATACACTCATATACATAAAATAAAAATAATAAACAAAATAAAAAAAATTAAAGTTTAAAAAAAGAATACTACTATGAAACACTGAGTAAAGCTTGTCAGCCAAATTTGAGCCATCTGAGAGTATAACACAGGATAATGAATTGAGCTAGAAACTCTTAATTACAGGCATTCAATGTTGCTTAGGGTTCATTGGCACTTGCTGTTGGGAAATGTCATATATATTCTTTTCTCTCTTACCATCGGTTTTATTAGACAACACTGACTTCTCTGTAATTAGCCTTTAAATATTTTTCCTCATTTTCAATTTGTTCTTTGAGAGTTGCATATACTGTGTGTTGATCAGATTTACTTCCCCTCCTCGAATTCTTCCCATGTCTAACCTCCGTTCCAGCCCTCCCAATGTGTGTCTTCCTTTCGTTTTTCTTTTTAAATAATATATTGTACAAAACTCTTGTTTGCCATATAATATACTCTTGATTGTATGGCAATCCAGTAGAGTATAGTAAAGGTATCAGGGGCAACATTCTTAAAGAAAGCTGATTCCTCCTCTCCCAAAAGCTATGATTTGCCAGTAGATCATTGGTTAGGATTAGGTATCATGTCCACCTCTTGACTCCATGTTGAAATTTTGTCTGCCTTGAGCTGCCCCGGTCTTGGTGCATCCTGTAACAACCTTTGTGAGTCTATATGTCCTGGGAAGTGTTATGCACATTAGCAGAGTAGAAAAATAATCACCATCCTTACACAAATGTGAGGTCTGTGATCTGAAATAATGAGTAGCCTGGAATGATATACTCACTGATGCAATAGTTGCCCAATACCATGGCAGTAACCAAGGACTTTCTGTTTTGATTTAAGGAGGAATCCAAAAGATGAAACCCTTAGCTGGAAATATTATTGGGACACCAACCTGTGGATAGATGGGTCATAGGCCCCAGGGTAGAGCCTACTATTAACTTCTATTGGTATTCTGCTAAATGGACATAGTGTTAAACAAACTCCTAATGACTTTCCCATAGATTAGTGTATCTCTCAACTCTCTACAAAGACCCTTCTTGTTGTAGGTTTTGATTAACATAGAGACCCACAGCTCACTAACATGGAGAAAATAAACTGTGGTGAGCTCACCACTAAATGGCACACCTACACCACACTGCCTCCTCCCAAGGCTCAGGGATCATTATGGAAGAAGGGACAGAAAGACTTTAAGAGGCAGAGAAAGTGGATTACAAGAATGAAGCAATGTTTTCCAGTCACAAGAGATCTGTTTTCTTATTTCCTCAAGATTATAATGTATTTTTTTCAAAACTGCTGTAAATTTCTAATTTTAGCATTCAGAAATGAAATATTTATGAGATGATAGATTTTTAAATTAGATTTATCATTCTACATTTTATGTGTCTATCAAGTATCAAATTATTATTCATAATAAATAAAATTGTTCTTTTCAATTAAAAATATAAATTAAATTTTAAAAAAAGGCTACAAAATTTTACCCAGATATTCCCTTTCTTGAGATTATAAGTACTTACTAGAATTACAGGCTGTTCGGATGACTAACATGTAAAAGCACTTGCTGTCAAGCCTGATTGTCTGAGTTCAACCCTTGGTACACATATGGTGGAAGGGGAGAATCAACTCCTGCAATCGGTTGTCCTCTGACCTCCATGCATGTGCTCTCTCTCTCTCTCTCTCTCTCTCTCTCTCTCTCTCTCTCTCTCTCATTATGTGACACTCATTTTTAATTAAATTTGTATTTTGGAGGATTGTTCAAGGTATGCCAAAAGTATTCGAGAGCATATATTTTTTTATAAATGGTAGAAATATTGTTTAAAGCTAAATTAAGAAATTAAAAATTAGTTTAGGCATTCTAATCAGTATTTCCTAGAGTTTGGGGCTGGGGCAAGGGTGATAGACAAGCCTAAAATAAACAAAGCCTAAAATATATATCAGAATCAACCAATCAATCAATCTCTCTCTCCCTCTCTCTCTCACTTTTTTCTTTAATTAGCTTCTCAGTCTATAAATATTCATTTTGACGGGGAATTCTGATGATTTAAGTTGGCAAATGTTTTTATCAGTATCAAAGCACGGGAAATTTTCTCTCACTCTCCACATTAACATTACATTGCTGGAGGCAGACTCTGGCCATATATGATGCAACCACTGTAAGGAAATATAGTATGATTGGAAAATGTGGATCTCTTTTTCCACTCTGCTGAGTGCTCAATTGCCTTTGTTGTAGTATAGTATGACTGAAAGTACTCAGGGAAAGGGAAAATAATTTAGGAACTACAAAATAAATTCATTGAAACTTAAAGGAAATGCTGATTGGATTTGAGGCCTGCTCTACAGGAGGCAATTTATGCATAGTACTGTTATCCTGATCAAACTGTTGGGTAGGCAAGTGCTAGGCTCTAAAAGAGAACATGCTGACATTTTCCTTAATGTTATGTTTTCAAACTCTCTTCTCAATCTTTGTGTTTATGTCCATGTATTTGTGCTGCTCTTAGCTTTGGTCAGAGAAGTTATTCTGTAGTGGGTAGTGGTCAATGCAGAAACATGTCACTGTTCAACATGCTGAGAAAAAAGGAATGGGTGTGCTCAGCTACACAGGAGACTTTTTTTTTTAATCTACACCCCCTGCATGGTTCAGAGAAAATTATGGAAAATGGAGTAGAGAAAGTGTAAGAGTAGGATAGAGAGGAGTGCTGTGAAAAGCTCTCCTCTGAACATGGTGTGATGGGTGCACACAAAACACACAGCAGCAATGGTTATCTTGCAAGACATGCACAAGAGCAAGTCAGCTGATAATTCCAGCTAAGGGGAGGAGGTGCTCCTGAGGCACCACACCTAGCTGAGAAGGGTTTGGCAGTGGATAGCTCTGGGGGAGGGGGGAGTCATTTTTCATGCCACACCTGTCCTTTTGTTCCTGGCTTATATTGCTTAAAACAGTGAAATCCCATGGAGCCACCTCAATCCACAACAGGATTGTATTCTTTTAGTGACTGGATAATGCTCCATTTCATAAATATTCCATACTTTGTCTTTACACTGTTTACTTATTTATTATTTATTTTGTGTGAAGGAGGAAGGCAGGAGGTACACATGCTACAGTGACCTGTGGACCTCACAGAGTATTTTGTGGGAGTTATTTCTCTCTTAAGGGTTGAACTCAAGTCCTCAGCCTTGCTGGCAAGTACGTTTTCCCACCAAGCCATTCTGCAGCCAGCCCTTTACCACATTTTCTTTGCTAATTGCACCATAGATAGACACATTTGTTCATTCTTGAATATTATGAGTTGTGCAACAAAGAACATAGCATTGAAAGTATATTTGCTATGTTGACTTCATTTCCTTTAGATATATACCAAGAAGGGAATTTTCAAATTACATGGAAATTCCATTTATAGAGTTTTTGAGAAACCCTCACACTGTTTTACATACTATGTACGCTAACTTACATTCACAAACATTGCATAGGCGTTCTCTATCACCTGTATCTTTGCCTAATTTTTTTGCATTTCTTGGATTATAGTAATCCATCTGGAGTGCAGTGATAATACCTTTAATTTTGATTTGTATTTCCTTGATGATTAGTTCTATTGAATAGTTTTCCATGTACTCTTCAGACATAGTATAGTTTTGCTTTGTGAAGTGTCTCTTAACACTTGCTCTATAATTATCCAGAGTATATTTTCTGTTGTGTTTGTAAGTTTATGTATTATATATATTAACCCAATTTTAGACAGTTAATTTGCAAGTATTTTCTCCCATTTGGAAAGCTTTCTTTTCATTGTATTTATGGTTTCCTTTACTGAGAGGATTCTCTGTAGTTGTATGTAATTTCTTTATTTTTTTCCATTATGGTCTTTGCTTCCTATGCTATTTATGGTCGTACCTAATGAGAACAATAACAAACCAATACAGCAACAACAAAACATTGTCTTACTTATGTTTCCTTGTAACCATTTTACTGGTTCGGGTTTTGATTAATTTTAATTAGTTTTGAGTTGATTTTTAATGCGGTGAGAGACTGGGGACTTGCTTTATTCTTCTGCGTATGACTGACTAGTATATAAGTTAGCTTTCTTGCGCTAAAGTGATGGAAGACAGATTAACTCACAGATCAGTGTAAAGGAGGAAAGAACCATTTTTGCTCACCGTTTCTGAAGATTTCAGTGTATCATGACAGCAAAGGCAGTTAGAGATCATGGTTGTGGAAACGAAATGTGTGATGAATTGTCTGTTCATTTCATGCAAATAAAAATCAGAGAACACAGAGAACACATGGGCAGGTATAACTTTTAAAACATATGGCTTGTGACCTAGAAAAAACTAATGGCAACTCTCAAAAATATCATTAAGTTTATAAAAGCTTTGTGAAAATATAGGCTAGACAACTAATATATAAAATAAATATTGTCCTTATATATCAATAGTGAAGTCCCCAATCAAGGTGCTAATAAAACAATTGCACACAATAGATTTAAAATCCAGTAACAAATTTAGCCAAGAAAGTGAATTTCTTCTACAATGAAAATTATAAACCACCAATGACTGGTATTGAAGAAAACAAAGGACTTATTTAGACTCTAGTTAAAATCCATTTTCTTTCCTTTTATATCAGAAGCAGTTGCAGCAATTGCTGTCAGCATTAGCAATTCAAATTTGGAATGTGGATGGTATGCCAATTTAAAGTTTAATTGATAGAAGGATTTTTGTTTTAAATAAGCCTAAGTAGATATATTGATCACATCTATTTCACCCTGGTACCCTGGTACTACATAAATTTGCAGAATAAAATATATTTTCTAATAGTTTCCTGTAGAGTTTCCTAAGTTAGAAACTTGCATACTTCAGTTTATGTTGAGTTTTATTGGTAAAATTGAATCAATATGAAAATATTAAACTCAAAATTTTATAAAATTCTCCCAGGGTTCTAGCAGATCATCAAATACACTTTCAGAGCTTAACAAAATTGAACTCTAGGAAGCTTCCTGCTGTTAAGGAATAAGAAACTAATTGTGAGCTCCTTGTAGAAAGCCACGGGGAATATTATTGTATCCACCTTAAATTTAAATCTGAGGTTGGAATTCAGCTTTTTATTAGAGTTATTAGCTTTCATTCATATTTTTAACTTAATATTATTTGGAATCTAGTATGACTTCAAACTTTGATATTTCTTTTGACATTTCTTTTTGGTATTTCTTTTTTAAAATTTTTATTATTTTTATTTTATGTGTATGAGTGTATTGTCTGCATGTATGTGAGTGCACCTGTGTTGTGCAATGCCGCGGAGGTCAGAAAAAGGGGCTTCGGATTCTCTTGGAACTGGAGTTAAGGAAGGTTCGTAGCTGCCATGTGGGTGCTGGGAATCAAACCCAGGTCCTCTTCAAGAGCAGTCTGTGCTCTTAACTGCTAAACCATCTCTCCAGCCCCTCTTTTTGATATTTCTATCTAGAGATATTTATAATTGTTTCAAAATTACTTCTACTAACTATAAGAAATGAAATAAGCATAAAATTAAACATAAGTGTTATTATTTGTCCTATTGGCTTCCTAGGATGCCAATGATAAACATATTGTCATGCATCTCATCTAGATATTATTGTTTTTTAAATATTTTATTAATTTTCTGAGTGCTTTATACAATGCACTTTGGGTATACTTCCCCTGACCTGAAATCCTCCCATATCCATCACCTACCTCCATACTCACCCGACTTATTTTTTTGTTCTTAATTTCAATTTTTGTTGCTCAAATATCATTGATTATGCAAATGGTACCTTACTATATTGTGATAACTATTTTGATTAAGATTATAGTCAAAGAACAAATGTAATTCACTCAAATGAATTGATTCTAAACTGAAAAGTTATATAGAAATGCAATTTTATGGACTACATAAATTCACAGGAAAAAAAATGGAAAAAAGGAGACAGGGCCTGGGAGATACCACAGTGTTACACAATGTGCTTGCCATGTAAGCATGAGGATGAGAGTTCAAATCTCCTGAACCCACATAAAAGACAGTCACATAGACATGGTGATGCATGTCTTTAATCCTATCACTCTGGTGGTAGAGGCAGGTGGACAAGGTTTCAAAGTCACCCTGATCTACATAGTCAGACCTGTCTAACTGAAAATAAAAGATAAAATAAAATAATAAAATAAAATAAAGCAAAATAAGCCAGACCCAGTAGCCAGTACCTATAATATCCTCATTCCTGGGTGATGGGAGGTGGAGACAAGAAAAATCCCGGGTAGCTTGAGTACCAGTTAGCATGAACAAAGCAGTAAACAACAGAGCCCAGCCTCTCACAAGGCAGAAGGCAAGGAATTACATGGGAGCTTATTCTGTGATCTCCATATGCACTCTATGACATGTGTACCCACACTCATACTCATGAGCTCTCATTCACATACATATACACAAGATAAAAATATAAGGCATGTGATGGTTTGAATGAGAATGTTCCCCATAGGTGTCAAGTAGTATTTGGATATTTTGTCCCCAATAGGTGGCACTTTTGGGAGAGGTTGTAGAAGATGAGACCATGACAAAGGAAGGAAGGCGGGCTTGGAGAGTTCTTATGCCTTGCTGGATTTCCAGTTGCTCTCTGCTTCTTGTGCCTGCTTAAAATATGATTGCTCAACTTTCTACTCTGCTCTGGACATCTCCTTTTGCCATGCCTCCTCCACAGTTATGAACACTTTTCCCTAGAACCATAAGCTCTAATGAAGTCTTCCTTCTATAAGTTTCCTTGGTCATGATGTCACAGCAACAGAAAATTTACTAATACAGAAGCTTGTCTGGGGCTAAGTTAAAAAGTAATAAACTAATTTCTTTGGCAGAGGAAATTTCAAAACAGCCTACCATAGAAATGGTGGTATAATTAATGGTAACTATTATGAAGATATATAATGAGAAAGAATAAATGGCTGAAAAAAAATGCAGACTGTAGAGTCCAGATCGAAAATATCACTGGAAATATTAATGTTGACACCAAGGCACATGCTTAAAGAGAAGCTCTCTGTGATGATGAGATTAAAGCCTTTAAGGAAAGGCCTCTAGACTTTAAGTAGGAAAATAGAAAGGGTACCCTCAAGGCAAGACCATGCCCAGCTAAGCCTCTAACTTGTGAAGGGGAAAAAAAAGTCAAAGGAGGTTCCTGCTCCTAGAAAACTGTTAAGGACAAAAGCTGCTAATGTGGATGAAACTGGCCAGGGTCCATCCCAGGCTGCCAGCCTAAATTGGCACCGTTGTTTACATGATGCTGGCTTTAGGAGCATGAAAGATACAAGACTGAAAGGATCATCAGTTCTTTCACTGTGGTTTCAGAGAGATGCTGAGTCCAGGTAGCATGCAATAGGGACATCTCTGTATAAAAAAGGCCCTGACAAGCCAAAAGATCATATGATATGCTATTGTGTAAAGCTGAAACTGTGAATTTAAAGCCTTGTCGGTGGAGACCCCAAGACATGGAAGATGCTAGAGCTGTAAGACATCTACCAAGGAAAGCTGCATTTAGGGAATGGTACCAGCCAAAAGAGAGAGATGTGTGTTGCGTACTAGAAAGCTGGAAGGCTAAGGAGAGGCTCTATGTGGTAAAAAGATTAAAGCCTTCATTGATTGTGAATATTATATTCTTTTATAAGTAAAGTCCCAGAGGTCAGACATAGAACTACTAGTGTTGGTGTTTGCCCTACTGGTTTTCAGTCTTGGTTTGGTCCAGTGTTTCCACAGTATGCCCCCATCTGCCCTTTTGGAATGGAAATGTGTATTTGGTTCCACTGTATGTTAGAAGGGCGTAATTTGTCTTTTGATTTTACAGGATTTTACAATTAACAGTTTATCAAGTCTCAGAAGAGTCTTTGGACTGTAGACTTGAATAGTATTGAGATTGGTAACAACTATAGGGACTTTGGAAGGTGGACTGAATGCATTTTGCATTTTATATGATCATGAGTCCATGGAGCCAGGGAGTGCAATGTGGTTTGAATGAGGATGTCCCTCATAGGAGCCAAGTATTTGAACATTTTGTCCCCAGTTGGTGGCACTGTTTTGGGAGGTTTTGCCATGCTGGAAGAAACACATCACTGGGGGCTGGCTTTGAGAGTTCTTAAGCCTTGCTAGATTTCCATTTGCTCTCTGCTTCCTGTGTGTGCTTAAAGATGCAACTATTCAACTTTCTCCTCTGGCCACCTCCTTCTGCCATGCCTCTCCTGCAGTTATGGACCCTCCCTTGGAATCATAAGGTCAAATTAATTCTTCCTTCTGAATGTTGCCTTGGTCATGATATCTTGTCACAGCAACAGAAAAGAAACTAATGCAGTTATGGGAAGAAAAACAATAAGGAAAAGAAAACCTGAGATAATCATTTTGTTATTTTTGTTTGTTTCCTGTACCATAGTCTTAAAATGAGCAACAACTTAAAATAACATTCATGGACAATATTTAGAGTACTCTAATGCTAAGAAAATATAGGTCATGTTGCCCATTTTAAATGGGCAGTGAAATAAGTCTGAAAAATCATTTTGAATTTGGCTTGACCTAAATCATAGTATTTAGACTGGAAATTTAATAACATATATTTTATTAAGTGGTTACTTTTTTCATACTATCTATAATTTTTTCCAATATATCTTTATTATTTTAAAGCTTCTAAAATGGTCACAGGTTTAAGCCATTATATACTACATGTAATTGGGAAAAATTCCTTTAGTAACAAAGGATAGTTAACCAAAATTAATTAATCTATTATTTTAATCAGCATTTGTTATTTGATAAACAAACTAATCTAATATCCCCAATAAAGATAGTCAATAGATGCAACCCTGGTTTAAAAAATAAGCAAATAGAACTTCTGTGAGACTAAAATTTATAAAACTGCTCATATAGATTCTGTAAGGTATCCCCCCCCCAACAAGGAAGAGATTACAACTTAATTTACTTGAAAACTATTTGGGACCTTATAATCTCAGTTATAGTTTTCTACCAATTACCTTTCTAAGAAATAATACTGTAGTCTTTGGGGTTTATTTTTTTGTTTTGTTTGGTTTTGTTTTTTATTTTTTTTTTGCTTTTTTAATTGATTTTTTTGTGTGTGTTTTTCATACAGAACAGCTCAAACAGTCTTAATCATATTTAAACCCCTGTCCCCACTGGCACCTCCCAAAGACTCCCTCCCACGCCCACTACTGGAACACATGTACTCTGTCATCTCTGTTAAAGCCCACTGGGTTGTCAGTGTCCCCATCTGTTCCCCAGTGCAAGTCCGCCCACTGAATCTAGTCAGCCTATCTAGAGTCCCTTGTTTTAGGAAGATCAGCTCTTCTTCATCTAGCAGCAATCAGTTACCAACATTTCTTCAGATAAAATTGAGGTCTGCTGTTCATTTACCCAGTTCTATGCTGGGTTATTATCTGCTTCAGTTTGCATTGGACTTGTGTATGCATGGCCGTAGAATCATAGAAACAGGTTCCCAGGAGCTTGTAGGACTCTATTTCTGCATGTGTTCACAAGGTGTAAATTAAAGAATGTCAATCAACAACATGCTGTGTTGAGGTAGCTAAATAAGGCATTAGAGTTCTGTAGGTTCCAGAAGACTCCTTTCTGCATGTCTACATTTCTGCGAACCAGGTTTATTTATAAGCTTCAACTTTATTTAATGGGAATTTAAATGTTTTACATAGCTATGAAAATGAATGCTTAAAATATGAATATTGCATGGCCAATATATTCCCCAAATTGGGAATACATCTTTTCTCTAAAAAATACAAAAAGGCATTGAGTTGTTCACAGGTGAAAATTTCAGTTGCTATTTTTTATAGAATTAACAAAGCATAAAATAAATTTTAAATTGATATTAATTGCTTAGTAGTGTTTATGTATATTGATTGGCTTTTGGTACTGGATTAAGATTCTTTCTTACTTATAGCTATTTTGTTGAATTTGTTCTAGAAATTGCCACTTCAGAATTGCAAGCACTCTTACTATTTTCATAACTCAGGAGTGAATGGAAATATCCAGTGGAGATTTAATCTCAACCACACATTCAGGGATCCCTCGTGAATTCTCCTGTTAATTGGAAACTGTATGACAAACACTTAAATGTCTTATTCAACAAAATGCAGTGAGATAAACTCATCAACTGGCAAAGATGAAACATTATTTCACTTTCACTTTTAGAAAAGTGTATTTGGCTTAAATTATTTTTTTTTATGTTGAGAGAAACCAGGAAATGAACTTTCTATGACAAATCTAGAGTCTGTATTCAAACGTAAATTTGTTAAAAATTCTGTCAGTACAGTAGGAAAGAAACTGTTCAGCGATGCAACTTTTTTTCTGTAGTTAAATATTTGCATTATTATAACCAATTTATTTTGTAGCAGATGTGGTGGCTAATGTCTTTAATCCCAGCACTTGGGATCTAGAGGCAGGTAGATCTCTTAGATCTAGGTCAGCCTGGTCTACGTAATGAGTTCCAGGTCAGCTGAGGCTAATTAAAGGGAGATCTTGTCTCAAAAATCCAAGGGAGAAAACAATTAACTTATTCAGTCAAGTGATAAAACACTCTCAGAACATTGTTTTTTCTGCAATTACAGTGCTGTCCTATAATTTTCCTACTCCAAAGTCAGGGCATGGTAAGTCTGAGTTCTTGTCTGTTTATCGAATTTTACTTAGAATCAGACTCTAACATGTGTTTCTGCAAAATAAATTAACTCCCATTGCTGTTGCAATGAATTACAATCAGTTAATTGACTAAAAGCACAAATTCTCATATTAGCCTTGAGTTCAGAAATCTGATATAAAGATGTCAGCGTAGCTGTGTTCTTTCTACAGATTAAGACTTTCATTCCTTTGCATTCCTTTTTCTCAAGGAAAGCCTTACTTCTAAGACCATATTTATTTTTTGAGTATGAAAGAATCATACATGTTTACTAAAATACGAGATTAACTTCCCTCATAAGAGTTTAATTAAAATTTAAAAATGGCTTGTTAAATTTTAAGTTTTGGATTAAATTCTATATTTGAACTGAATTTCTTATTGCCAGTTCCTGTATTCCTGTCTGTCTTATGATTATTGAACATGTCTGGAAAATCCAGACTAAAGTCTCTATCTCAGTAGCCTTTGTGTCATGTGCAGAGACCTTTCTTATAAGCTACAATGGCATATTTACATGCCTTAGGCATTAATGTGTGGACATATTTTATATATGCAGTTCCTTTCTGGAATTCAGAACAATCATCTTATGATGGCAACAAATAGGGAGACTTTATCTAAGAGTAAGCACCTCTAACTTTAGCTTGACGTGCAAGCTATTTTCCCTAACCATGTAGAAATTCTCCTTGTCTCAGAATATTCATGTTTTTCTTTCTATTGTTTCAGATGTGTGCTTAAAGAGAATTTCAAATGTCCAGAGTAAAATCAATTTATCTGCATAAGTTAGTGTGAAATATTAATCATATGTATAAAAAGTTCTCCAGACTAGGGATAGAACTCAGTGTTTAAGGCCTGTCTACTGCATTTCACAGATGCTATCTAATTTTTTAAGTCTGTATGTTGCATTTTGTAATCAAATTCACTTTTCAAATAGTGAATTAGTTAAATGTCAATGATTTTATTAATTTTGCTATTTGATGATATAATACATGTATGTAACACAGTCTGATAACTCTTAATCATCTTCTTTTAATTCCCTGACATTCCTCTCAATGAACATTCATCCCTGCCAATTGATGCTTAAGTATTTTCCACTGTATGAAGACTTTTCCAACCCAAAAGACATAAGAGGTCTCCCAACAATAGAGCAATCATCTTTGGGCAGTTTCTTACATAAGTAAAACATGCTATATCACCAATAGGTGGAAATGTAAAGTAAAATCTTTAGGCCAGGAAAAGAAATACTTTAGGTAAACTCAAACTGACCATTAGGCCTGTGATGACTGTTTGTTTAAAGAGGAGTAGATATGTAGATTCCAAAATCATCAAACATTTATTTAACATTTATTTAATTATTTTACCAATTAGATGGAATACTTCAATGCAATACAGTTAAAATCAGTCAAATGAACAAGTAAAAGATAACTTTAATGACTTCACAATACATTCATTTCCTTAATTATTGTGTATGTGCTTAATTAAAATGCCAAAATATCAGGAATATCTTAACTAGGTCCTCTGAGAGGGTAGGTCCTCTGAGATGGTAGGAACTTATGAGTACCTCCTCCATCCAACAAAAAAGTACATGCCAAAATCCTTTATGAATATGGTTGCAAAATATCTCAAAAAATAGCTACCAATGAAATTCAATAACAATTTTAAGAAAAGCATACGCCATGCAAAATAAGCCGCACAGTTATCTCAATAGATGCATAAAAGCCTTTAGCAAAGTTCACTACCCTTTTATGATGCAAGTGCTGAAGAAAGTAAGACTGGAAGGAATATATCTGGACAAAACAAATATAGAGCAAATCTATAACGAAATTGCTCTGGAAGATGAAAAACTGAAAATATTTTATCTAAAGTCATGCATAATAAATAAAAGGGTGTCCCCTTTCTTCATATGTATTAAATATAATGTTTGATATTTTAGATAGAACAATGAGACAAGAAAAGTAATCACAAATCATATAACAAGAATGGTATGTAATGGGAGACGGAGCTGGAGAATGAGAAGTGCTACAAAATGCTGTCTTCTGCACATGGCTGGGATTTCAAATCTATGAACCCTGTTGCTCCAAATTCTCCTCCCCCTCCCTGACCCTTGGGAAACCCAAGCACCTCCTGAAATCCCAGGCTGAAAAAACCGACAGGATACTTTCTATTTGGGTTTTGCATAGTTTATGGCATCTGGGAGGGGGTGACTTTCAAAGACCTTCATCATATGCCTTTTCCTTTCCATATTTGACATGTGTGCCATCCTTCCATGGTCTCTGCACTCTGTTCCAAACTGACAACTACCCCATTCATGGCCGTGCTGGAACGTCCACACCCAAACATAAATCCTGTGGCTTCCTGACAGCCACATAAATTGGTGAGAGAGCCGCCTCGTAGCTTTCTTGGCTTATATATCCTTAGCTTGCCATCATCAGAGGAACTTTCAGGTTACACTCCACCACTTCCTCCAGCTCTTACAAGCTTTCCACCCACATCTTTTGTGAAATTTCTGGAGCCTTGGAGGGAGTGGTAGGTGTGGGACAATTGTGGCAAGATATTGACCTCTTGGGCCTCCTCGTCATTCGTCTCCAAGACATGGCTGCTGACCATCTCAGTGGTGTCTCCCACACTATAAAGACAAATGAAAAAAAGCAGACACATCTAAACAATCATGGGTGCAAGTGCACAGGCCTAAAAGATATCCCAGCAAGTGTACCATATTTGTCAAACTGCATATCTACAGCAGCTTCCCTGCCAGGGGAGTTTAGCCCTCCCTGACACAGGGGCTTGGCCTGGTCTATAGTACCAGATGTGTGTTCCACCCCTAGGAGCAGGCATTATCCAATTAGAGATTTATTGGCTGTTGGTATGTTATTTGAGCCATTATTGCACCATCAGGCGTTGTTTGGCATGTCAATAGAGGCCATCATGCACAGTCCATCACTGAGCAGAATTGTAGGGGATCATTCTCCCCCATCCATCTTCATAGTGCTTTCTGGCATGGAATTTTTACCTTAGTCACAGCCCTGTCTCTCCTTCTCCCATGCTCACATCATGCAGTGTCTTCAGCAACAAGGCCTTACAGAACTTTTCTAGTGTAAAACAACATTAGTGGCAATAGCCTTGTTCAATTTGAGGGCCTCTAGGATATCTCTGGCTAATAGATTATCTGGGGTGGGGGAAGCAACCCACCCTTGATAATATAACTTTTTCTTAACAGTTGTACAGCTTTGGGAGCCTCTTCTTTTGTTTTCATATAGGATTAGGTGTTGTAGGTTTTTCCCAACCATTTTGGTGGGTATTACTTGTGTCTTACCCAACCATAAAGTTTCCAAGAATCTTACAACTATAGCTAACTTTTTTTCCTTCAGGTGTACTTGATATCTTTCAAATGGGTTTTACATCTGTAAAACACTCAAAGGTTAATATCATAGATTAAATCCATCATAGACAAAGTGTAACACAAAGTTGAAAGGTTTATCTATTTTTATTAATTGTTGGGCACCATAGAGAGGGTAAGAGGCAATAACTTGGTTAGTTCTTTATTGTCTTTAATTATTTTTTGGAGTCATTTTACATGGGGCCTCTTTGTATCTTTTTATACCTGATATACTCATGAGTGCTAGCTCAAGTTTCCTGACCCTTTTCTGGGATAAGGAGGAAGAGGGTCCCTCTTGTCCCTGCTACACCTGTTGGTTCTGAGTCAGGCAGGCCCTGGGTCTGCCTCCTGGCTTTAGTCATATTCCCTGTCTCTCCATTGACCATAATTGGCTTCCAGGGGATGCCCTGATGGGAAAAACTACCTCCACCTGTAGCACAGCTTTCTCAGGAGAGAAATGTATCTTGTTTAATCTGTGGGGATACTTAACCACTCCTGGGACAGTTTTTATCCTCTACATGCCTTTTGTGAACTGTTCTTTGGGTTTTAAAACCTTCTGAAATATCCTTAGTACTGAACTTTTTTTTTTCCACTTTTTCTTTAGGAACTTGGGTTCGAAATAAACCTTGCCACATTTGTCTTTGAGTAACTCAAATGGACCATTTTTTCTGTCTTGGCTTTTGATATTTCTTGTAGGTTGTTCTATTATACACTGGTTTGAGTCACATAGATCTGCCAAAGCCTCGTTCACATTACAAAGATCCTGTACCATTAAGGTACTTAGCAAAATTATTAAAGCACCATACCATTTTTGAGGTCCAAGTTTAATTAATCTTTCCTTTAGATCACTGGTGAACACAGCCTATCTGGCCCAGCTAACTGGGCATCATATATTGTTTTTCTTATACCAGGTTCTCTCAGTAATGCCTGTCCCTCCTTTATAGTCATCCAGACCCTGTTAATCATGGCAATTTGCATTGATGATGGCTATATATTTTTAATGCCTTGCCCAAGCCATTCCAGGGACCTTTCCCCCTGGACTAGGTTAAACACACTGTTTCAAGGACAGATGGGTTGTTATATAACTCATTCATGATGCTTCTGAAGGATTTAAACTATTATTATTTGCTCCCGTGTCTCATACCCTCACAAGCCATGTGGTAAGGGGCTCTTTAATTGCTTGTTTGAAAATCTTTCCTAGTCCCAACATCTCCAGTGTGGACTATTTCCTCCTAGCTACAATATTGTTATCTTTTTTCTCTTTTTGTATCAAAGGTTGATTCTGAGGGGCAGATTTAGCTACTTTTATTTCTAGGTCATTTCTTTTTCATTATTATCTGTCTTTTTCCATGGGTTCTTTGACTCCTGGTCCCCTAACCTTAAGTAACTTAACATCTCCTGTTCTTTTTCTTCTCAAGCTCTGAGTCTGAGACTGAATTTTCCACTAAATCCTTAGTCATTTTAGCCTGCCCTGAGGCTGTTGCCTTTGCAGTGGACAAAAGTGACAGGATACCTTCTATTTGGGTTTTGCATAGTTTGTGACTTTTGGGAGGGGGTGACTTAAAATGACATGAACTCTCATAGGCTTTTTCTTTCCCATATTTGAGTCATGTGCCATCCTGCCCACGGTTTCCATGCTCTGTTCCAAGATGGCAACTGCCCCATTCATGACTGTGGTGAGAGAGCTGCCTTGTGGCTTTCATGGTTTATATACCCTTAGTCTCTTCCCTTCATGCTGTTCAGGTCAACTGATTGGGTGGGAGAGGTATCAGGTTCCACCTGCTTGACTCCTTCCTCAGAGCATGGGTATGAGGTAAGACTATACCTTGCTATCATTGGAGGAAATACAGGTTACAAACCTCCAGAAGCAGTGCCTACCTGTGCAAAACTTGCATAAGACTGAGCCTGTGGACCTGCCACCATGAATGGGAGAGGGCTTATAAGACCCAACCCTTCCAGAGGAGGGGGAGGAAGGTGCAGGAGGAAGGGGGAGGCATATCCTTTAGTGTTAGTACTTTTGGAAACTGACCTTGCACAAATAAATAACCACCTCCATCCAAACTCGTGAAGGTAAACTTAAATTCAGTGGGACAACCCCCCACAAAATTAAAAGACATTAAAGTAGGATTATGGAGGATGTTATTTGTTGGAGAGTGAAGGGTTAAATGACCACAATGTGGCAACTTTGATTAAAGAACATTGTGTGTGTGTGTGTGTGTGTGTGTGTTTCTGAAATTGTCAAGAAATAATTTTAAAATAAAATAAAATGAATAGGAATATTTAAATTAGATTATTCCAATGTGCAGATTTTATGACAATTTAAAGACCCTACAAACTCAAATACAAAACCCTTTAATCCTATAAACACTTTCATCAAATTAGAAAATATAAATATAAAAGTATATATATATATGATAGATAGATGAATAGATAGATGATAGATCAATAATAAAAATACAGGAAATCATCAAAATAATCCTAGCCACATCATCTCAAAAAATAGAACCAGGGTACATTATGAAAGAGAGGGCATAAAGAATGCAAGAGCCAAAATAAGAAGACATTTCAGTTAGTTAATGCATTCTAGCCATGATAGGGAAGCTATACCAATTAAATATTCACATTGTGGTAGTCTATCATGTTCTATCTGCATAATGACAAAACTAGCCAATCAATAAGCCATTTTGAACGAGGTAAATTTTGTAGGGTTTCACATCAAGATGAAGA
>NW_008334950.1:606794-616265 GCF_000622305.1 Nannospalax galili | reverse complement strand
AGAGAGAAGAGAGAGAGAGAGAGAGAGAGATTTGTTGGAGAATAAAGGATTAAATGACCATAATGGGGAATCTTTGATTAAAGGACACTGTGCATGTTTGTGAAATTGTCAAGAAAAAATTTAAAAAATAAAATAAATAGTAAAGTTTAAATTATCCTGATTTGCAGATTCTTTGACAGCATATGATATATCTACAGATCTATATAGAGAGATAGATGTAGATATATATCTCAATAATCAAAGAAGATTCTAAGAAATTGACAGGAATTTGTGCAGACATAGGAAATAGGAAGAGCTGAAGGGGGACAGGGAGGGATGGAAATAATCAATGTCAGTACTCATGTATGAAATTCTCAAAAAATATATCTAGGAATAAACTTATATATGGAAGTGAAAGCAATCTTCACTACATTTTAATGAAGAAAGAAATTCAAGAAAAGACTAGAATTGAGAAAGTCCTCCGATACTCAGGGACTGGCAAAATCAATATTGTGAAAATGTTATGCACCTGAAAGTTATCTGTGGAGTCAATGAAATCTTCATAAATATTTAATGACTTTTCTTCAGGAAAAAGAGTAATACTTTAAATATCATGAAATCTGATTTATACTATACAGCCATCACAATAAAATCAATGTGGGACTAACACAAAACAGACATGTAGTTCAGTATAACAAAAAGAAGACCCAAATGTAAATGCATGAAGATGAAACCAGTAAGGTTTGGTAAATGTAACAAAAAAACACACTGGAGTAAAAGTAGCCATTTCCACAAACTGTACATAGATGTTAACATGTGGGAGAATGAAACCGTATCTCTCCCTGTATGAAATTCTACTAAAAATGGACCAAAGATCTTAATTTAATACCCCCAATCTTGGAAAATGCTACAAAACACCATAGGTAAAATATGCAAAGATGTAGGAATAGGCAAGAACTTTGCGAATAGAAGTCCAGTCACTTAGGAAATCATTCCAAGAAGAAGAAAAACAACAAAAAGCCCCAAAGGATTATTGCATTAAAATGAACAGCTTCTGCTGAAGATTAAAAGGACCATCGATGGGCTGGAGAGATGGCTCAGTGGTTAAGAACACTGACTGTTCTTGCAGAAGACCCAGTTTCGAATCCCACCACCCACATGGCAGCTAACAACTCTCTGTAACTCCTGTTCCAGGGAATCTGACATTTTCTTCTGTCCTCCATGAGCATTGCACGACACGGGTGCACAGGTGCACTTCCATACATGTAGGCAATACACTCATACACATAAAATAAAACTAATAAAATAAAAAGACAGTCTACTTAATATGGAAAAAATATGAGATATACATCTGACAAGGGCTTAATACATAGAAAATATCTTAAAACTTCAAAGTAAACATCAACTCCTCAAATTATCTAATAAATATATAGGTCAACAAAATAAGCAGATATTTCTCAAAAGAGTAAGTACAGATGAGTTGGAATGAGCTTTCTGGGAATGCCTTTTACATTACAAATGTGAATCTTACCTAAACTTGTAACTAAAGTTATTTTTATAATTTGAAAACATTTTATATTATCTCAGCTTGTTTACAATGTTAACATTTTTACTAGGCCTTGGATATCTTTTGTTTATCTGGTTTTTGCTTTTTGGTTTGCTTTTTTTCAACTTAAAAAAAAAAACAAAACAAAACAAAAAGAAATAAAATAAAACTGGGAGCCAGGCATGGTGGTGCATGCCTTTAATCCTAGCACTCAGGAGGCAGAAACAGGCGGATCTCTGTGAGTTCAAGGCCAGCCTGGGCTACATAGTGAGTTCCAGGACAGCTGAGGCTACACAGAGACCCTGTATCAAAAAGACAAAAAAAAAATTGGTTTGATGTTTTTGAGACAAAGTATCTCCTTAACCCCAGGTTCCTGGAATTCACTATGTAGACCCAGCTGACCTTGATCTTACGGAGATTTACCTGCCTCTGCCTGTCCAGCGATGGGGCTAAAGGTGTGTGCTGCCACACTGGGCCCTTGGGTACCTTTTCCAAGGTAAACGTAGAGTTTAAATCCATCATGAATCTTCCTTGCTTGAGCCAGAATTTATGTGCATGTGTCTGTGTGTCTGTGTGTGTAAATGCAAAATATCAACACTGAGAGTGGTGAATATAATTGGAAGCAATAAATTATCTCATTTATGTTGCAAACAAAAGGCGAAATTTTATTGAGAACATCTGTTTGTGGTTGTGTGTACTGTTATGGGTCAGTAGAGATCAGAAAGGGAAAATTCTCTGGTAAGACCAGGTTCACCTTTTCCTTTCCCATATCATGATGGATGTACTGTTCACTGTATACAGACCATGTCCTTTGTTCTTGAACAGTTCCAAAAGAAATATTAAGGAACAAGTTCTCAGAATGGATCAGGCTCATTCCTTGCTTTAACCAATTCCAAGGTGTGAGATTTTCCTTGCTCAGGCACTGTTGTACTGAGGCATTGCTCTGCTGCATTCAGTTAGCCAATAGTAAACACATATACATATAGACACAGACAGACACACACAGACACACACAGACAGACACACACAGATACACAGACACACACACATGCACTCACACACACACACACAAAGAGGAATCCTTAGCTATCGGGGAGCTGCAACTGCATTGAAATTTTAACTATTTTTTTCTTCTTTACAGGATAAAGTGAGTTACTTTTTTTTGGTCTTTTTGAGTTACTTTTTAATATGAAGCAGTATTATTGTCACAAGACACAAGCACATACTAACTTAAACTCTTGCCAGAAATATTGCTGTATGGAAGCCAGTAATCTGCATCCCATGGCTCTATAACTCAAGGTACAACTTTATAACTCAAGGTACAGCTCTACAATTCTATAACTCAAGGATTAATAATGGAAAAAGAGAACACTTGAACTATTTAAATTTAATATGTTCAAAATACATAACCTGCTTGAAAGAAAATATCTTGAAAATCATTGATTTGTGCAATTAACATACAGTAATAAAATTTTATCTAAAAATTGAAATAGGTTCCTATTTGGTATTAAAGTTTATCAAAGGTATAGAAAACTGTTCCAAAGCATATAATCGGATACATTAATTCACTCACTTGTTCAATACTTATTTTATCAGAAATACTAATAGTCTGAGATACATCATATTCCTACAGTCTATGAGTTTGTAATAGAGGAAAGAACTCATGATGCTATGTAGTTTACAATGTAGAAGACTGAGATAAAAGGGAAACTATTGTTTTCAAGCACGTAAAGTTTTGATAAGTCTTTTAATTATAAGTACGTCTGAAGTTATTGAGTGCCATGGCGATTTCATCAAGGACAGAGTTTTCAATGAAGGAAGTTTATATTTGAAAAAACTCAAGAAAGTGTAAGGAACTAAATGAGTATTATCCTTACAAAACTTAATGTTTAAGCTATTAATAATATGACTGTTTATGTTTCAGTTTTATAAAATCAATAGGATTTTCTATTTTAGTACATTACATGCTATAGTTGAGTTGAAGGCAATCACAGATTTCAGCACACTGAAAAGGACAATGGGTAATCATAGTGTGTAATTATCAATTATATATCTTATTAATAACTACAAATATTTGAATATTCCAAATATAAAGCAATGACAATGAGATGGCCATGTAAATTACTGTAATTTGATCATTGTATATTGTATGTATTTCAAATGCTGTAACTCATATTTGTGTAAAATGATTTTTTTGTGAGTCAAAATATTTTCAAAATGTTTTGAATGACAACCCTGACTTCATTATTACATACTGTGTGTATGTATTAAAGCATCACAGTGACCTCTATAATATCTTATTAAATTTTAAAAATTAAAAATTTAAGGCCATTTTCATATACCACATGCAGAAGTATGCACACATCATATGAATTAAATTCCAGATGTATGTTTTCATATAGACATTTCCTTGACACATTTATTAAGTCTGTGCCCATATTTTCAAATTATCAAAATGCTGGGGCTCTGGAGGCCAGATGTGTTGGATCCCTCTGGATCTGGAATTATAGGTAATTGTGAGGCACCTGATGTGAATTCTGGAAATCAAATTGAAGTCTTTCCAAGAGCATTCTTAACCACTGAGCCATCTCCCCAGCCCCTTTATTCAAATTTTCATAACAGTATTGGGCAGAGCATTGGATGTTGTCTAGAGAGGAAATATTACTTTCTCTAAATTTCATTATTATCCTTTCATCTCATTCATTATTGACTTTTCTGGACTTGACCATGCAATAATGAGTGAATGAAACAGAATGGGAAAAATCTATTATGGAGTCTGTACTCTGCAAATTTAGTTTAATTCAGCGAATTTGAAAGTTACTACTTTCCGGCAATTGTATTATTCCTATCTCATTTCAGATCCCTCTGCATTAAGTGTCCGTTTCCAACAACTCCTTCTTTACTGAAATCTTCCTTCACATCTTCATTCTGAATATGGTACTTGTGATGTTGAGAAATCTGAATCACATCCATATTCAAGCTCCACACAGAAATAATCTTTCTACTGTCATGTCATGGATCACAAATGCCAAGGCCCCTGATTTTGAATTCATTTTTTTATTGCTCATTGATATCATTCTAAAAATTCTTCCTCTGTTATTTAAAATTGCTTTTCTTTAACATGTGGATTATTCTAATAAATAAATGCTTCATAATTATTATTATTAATGTAGGAAAGCAATTTTGTTCTCAAGTTCAACTTTATTTTCTCTTTATTTTCAATGAAATTCCTTGTGAGAAGCAGTTTTCATTTCTTTTATTCATTTATTTTTTTTAGTTTTATGAGCATGAGTGTATTCCCTGCAGGTATGTAAGTGAATCTGCATCATGTAGTGCCTATAGAGGTCAGAATAGGGCATCAAATCCCCTGGAACTGGAGTTATGGACTGTTGTTAGCTGCATGTGGGTGCTGGGTATGAACCTGGGTTCTTTACAAGAGCAGCCAGTGCTCTTAACCCCTGAGACACCTCTCCAGCCCAGTAAGAAGCGTTTTACATCATCTACTCATGAACTCTTATTTCTCTCCACAAATTGTTCTTCCCAATTGCTTCTTTTTAATTCCAGCGGTTAATCCTCAGCTTCTCACCTGGCTGACTAATGCCTTTTTACATAGTTGACCTCTTCCTTCTCTTTCATCTGTTGTCTGCAATTGGATTCTCATATGACATGCTTATTTCTTCCTTATAACTCTTCCTATTATATTTCTTCACCACTTTTATGCTACTTTACTCTTTAGTGTTGACCTGTTCCGTTGTTATTCCTTGACTCCTTTCTTTGCCTTTTTACCTTAATTTGCTGCTGTTTCCAGTTAGGTTCTGATACACCTCTGGCTTTATCACCTTTGTGCTTTTGTGCACATCCTCTTATACTTAAATTGTTGCCCAGAACTGTTGATTTTTACAGTTCTTCAGGCATCAGATGGCACCATTAAAACACAAACGGGTTATCTACAAATCTCACTCAGACTCTGAACTCAATCTGTTATTGATATCCTGATAGTACTTGGATTTTGATTCCTAATGTAGATTCTTTCTTCAGTGTAAGACTCATGGTCACCACTACAATTGTAATTTTCCTACGTGTATATATATCCCTATCATCTCTAATGATCTTAAAATAAAATATGTAACTTGATGGTTCTTTACATTTCTGGGTCTATTCCTGCTCTCTGAAAGGATACTTATGCCTACTGTAATTTCTAAATAATGTTTGATGAATAAAGGATAAAGGAATTTTCCTTAGAGCATGGTGTTTACCTTTAAAGACATATTATAACTTATTTGAAATTATTTTTTTCTACTCTGTATTGTAATACACTGGAGATGGAGTGTGACATGGTTGTGTAACAGTACAATGTGTCCCCCTTGGACCTCTGTGAACACTTTTATATTTTATTATTTCTTTGAGATTATTGCCCTTTCTGACATAACACTATGCTGAGAATGGGGGGGGGGGAATAAATGGGTATAATAAGACCATTTCGGTAAAAGGTATCATTACAGGCTAAAATGGAAATGATTCCTCATTCTGCAACAATATGATCTGACCTATTATTTTTCCTTCCAAGAAATAGTGCTTATTTACTTTCAATAGAATATTTTATATGCAGAAAACCACAGTGATATAAAAGGAGGATAAATGGGAGAAAATGAACCCAATTTTTGGGGCTCTTTTTCATCTAATAACTAAAATCTAGTTTAGTTTGTGGTAGAGGCAACTGAAAACTTACAAATAATATTTTTTTTGTTTGGTAGAGTCCAAAGCATACCAGAAATCTCTTATGTAGAAATAACTTAATCCAGGCTCACACCTATGCACTCTGAAGCTCCCTTCTCTTAGAATACTGTCTTAATTATTTAGTGGGCCTCTTTTAGCTAGATTCTGCATGTGTTAAGACTTTAAGCCTTTGTTTTTCTTACATTTATTCATTTGAATTTACTCTATTAAAGAACTGATGTTCACAAAATTCCCCAGGTACCAATTAAGTAGGATTCTTTATATGATTCATATAATATTCAGTGAGATACCTACAGATTTTCTAATTACCTTTTAGAAAATTTCAGTACTTCAGGCTGTCTAAAAATATTTTTTAAATATTTTTAAATCCAAAGTGTTTCTAGTATCAGCTGTGATAGAAGTAAAACACAGCATTAGAAAATAATGGTAATTTAGAAAAAAATGGTAATTTATGGATATATTAAAAGCTCTTAATAGCTTAAGCTTTTTAAAGAATATATAGGTGATGTGTGAGCAAATTTGGGTTGTTTACATGATAATGAATACAGCTATATATATATATATATAATAGCAGCTGACTAATTTTGGGTGACATGCCTTAAATAACATTGTATACTTCTTTAACTGAAAATTGTAGGAAAATAGCCTCTAGAACTTGTCTTGCTTAGCATGAGGCTTTCCTGAACACACTTCAAAGGGTTTACCATAAATAAACTAATTCAATGACAATAAAAGAAGTGGAGAAAGAATGAGACAGAAACATCACAAACTGTTTTTCTTCTAGTCAAGAATATGTGAAAACTACTTATCTCAGATAAGGAAAAATGTGTCTTGAAGGAAAAGAAAAAAATCATGAAAAAATAGTTTCCAAATTGTCATGAGGTCTGTTAAATTCTATATTCTTTATTTTAATATTATATTGTGCAAATATATTCTGGAAAATATAACTCAAATACAGTTTTTTCTTCCTTAAAATGTAGGTATAGTAAGATATACTTCACAGGACTGGAGAGATGGCTCACTAGTCAAGAGTAATTGTTACTCTTGCAGATGACCTGGGTTCTGTTCCCAGAACCCAAATGGCAGCTTCACAACCATTAGTAACTCCAGTTCTAAGGGATCAGACACCCTCTTCTGGCCTCCGTGGGTACCAGGCAAGTATGTGATTCACTTACAAATATGCAGCTACAATACTCATACATATAAAATTTAAACAGGATACCAGAAGCATAGTAAAGAATTTACCTATTTTATATGTACAGTGTACATTAGTGCAACATTTTTATAGAGGTTACAGTGATTCCTTTGGATCCTATGTAGATGCTTCCTGATTTCTATCCAGTTTTTTTCTTGGCATTTAAAATATATGAAAAATATCATATGTGGAGTGTGGATATGGGTGTATGTGCATGTGCATGCATATATGTGTGCAGGTGCATGAGTGCATGTATGCATAAGGTGGCAAGAAGTCAAGATGTGTTGTTGTTCCTTAAGAGCCAGTCACCTTGTTTTTTGATACAGGATCTCTCACTGGGACCTGGTACTAGCCGAATATGCAAAATACCTCAGGAATCCTCCTGGCTGTGTCCGCAGAGCTGTAATTACAAACGTGCAGCTGTGCTCAGCTTTCCATGTGGGTGCTGGAGATTAAACGTAGGTCCTCATGTTTGTGCTGAAAACAATTTATGGCCTGAGCTACTGTGCTATCTTCCCAGAAGCTATGAATTACAAGTACTGGTGGGATTTTGTTCCTATCCCCATTGTTCATGCTGAGATTTTTGTCTGGATTGAGCTTGTTCAGATGCATATATGCTGTCAAAATTACTGTCAGTTCATATGTGCAACTGCCCCTGTTGTTTCCAAAAAACACTGTTTCCTTGTATTCATCTACTGCCTCTAGCCCTTACACTATTTCTACTCTCTCTTCTTCAATATTCCCTGAGGTCTAGGAAGAAAAGCTATGATAGGTCTCAAAATTAGACCTAGGATTCTAGAGTCTTTGCACCTTGAGCAGTTTATCACAATCTATTGTCAAGTGAAGTTTCTCTGATGATGAATGAAAGATGCATTTATTAATCTATAAGTATAGTGAAATGGCACTAGGCATCATTTTAATATTATGTCTATGCAACAGAATAATAGTAGTATGCAGTAGTAGTAAGTTCTGCCATAGTACCTACAATAGTAATAAAATAGCATGGTACCGTTATAAGAACAGACACAATAATCCTTCAACATTTTAAATAATTAACCTCAATGTTTGTTCTAGTGCTCCAGAGTAGATGCTAGATCTCCTGTGAATAAAGCTATTTTAGACATTCATATGTAATGCCTTGCATGGACATATGTTTCTATTTTCTAACCCAAACTAGGTACTACTTATCTAATGCTGCATTTTATAAATAATCATTCATTTTCTCCTTAATAAGTATTATTTGCATTCTCATAAGCAATGGGCAAGAGTGTAAGTTCTCCAAATACTCTCAAAGGCTTGGCATAGCAAACACTTTAATTGTAGCCCTCAAATAGTTTTAGAGTACATTTTACATATTGGAAAATACATATAAGTCAGAGGTTGACTTTTACTTTTTTTAAATAAATAATTTATTGAGAATTTCATACATGCATATAAGGTATTTTGATCAAATCCATGCCCACTGTCTCCCCTCCAACTCCTCTAATATCTCTCCATCACTTTTTTTCTGATAACTTCATGTACTCTTTCTTCTTCTTTGATTTATTTAATTTTTTATGGGGCTTTTGGCTACTCTAACATTCCCCCCTCTGAAGCGGTAGAAGTTGACTTTTCTTTGTAATCATCTTAATACATGCAATTAATCCCCAAATTTCCACTATCAACATCATTTTAGAGATATACAAAGGTTCTGTTTCCTTCTCATTATGAATAATGCATCAATAAATATGAACATAAAGTGTCTCTGTGGAATAAGATATAGAGTCTTTTGGGTATATTCCCAGATGGGTCATATGGAAGTCTTATCTTAATTTTTTGGAAAAACATATACTTTTATCCATAACATCAGTACTAATTTATAGTTCTACCAAAAATGAATAACGATTCTGTTTCCCAACAGCCTTGCTAATTTCCATTGTACATGATGCTAGTTTTTTGTTTGTTTGTTTGTTTGTTTTGTTTTTTGGGTTTTTTTTTTTTTTGTTTTTTTGAAACAGGGGCTCCTTGCAGCCTG
>NW_008334950.1:605606-606780 GCF_000622305.1 Nannospalax galili | reverse complement strand
GGAACTCACTATGTAGACCAGGCTGGCCTTGAACTCATAGAGATCCTCCCAAGTGCTGCGACTACAGGTGTGTGCCACCACGCCCAGCACATGATGCTACTTTTAAAGAAAACTCTGAATTGCCTTAACATTAAAGCTATTATTATAAGTTCTTTTCTCAGTTTTTTTTTCTTTTCTGGATACTCACATGCCAGACAGTTAACATGAACTTGTGAAAATGCAGGTAGAGCACCCTATCACTGTCTTCAGTCCCTGTCCCCGTCCTCAGCATCTCAATTTGGACAGGGTAGTTTTAATTTGAAACTGACAATTTTATACTTCAATTTGCATGACACTGTATAAATTCCCCTTGATGAACTCTATTCTCTCACATATTGTAAGAATAATGTTAAAGTGTTTGGTATCATCTTGCATAGTCAGAAGTTTAAAGATTTTTCAAAGGAATATAGTACTTACTTTCCATATGCGCAATATTATTTAGCTTAACAAAATGTGTCAATTATTGACTTTTATAGAAGGAATAAATGAGACTAAATTATTATCCTCATCTTTGATTATCAGGGCTTACTCATATTAATATCAAAGAAACATACATCATGCCACATAAGATAATCAATTATAATACTTTACATTGGATATAAGATTGGTAAAATGAGCCATTGTCTTCTACATGTTATGCTTAACCCATGCAATCACAAGATAAAATCCCAGCATAGATGTGAGGAAGCGGGTAAGAAGTCCCAGCCTTAGCTGAGGAAATTTTGGCAACCAGTAACTACAAGGAGAAAGAGAGTTGATTTTGTTTAAGAGTGTGACTGTAGCTAGGTTATCTAGGCTCCAGTGGATGGATGCAGCCAATGGACATTTGGGGACACAAACTTGACTAAATATGCCTTAATACATATGACAGAGTATATGGATTTCTGTAGGGGTGGTAAAACAGTATATCTAAATAGGGAAGGAGATCTAAATATAATCAAAATATAATGTATGGAATTCAAAAAATTAAAATACAGAATAAAACAGTGCTTTGATTTTTCAATGAAATTTATAAAAACTCATTATTTCGACTACTATCCTCAGGCCTCTTGGGGTATGTCTACAGCACAGCTCTCCGCGCCGGGACTCCCTAAGCCTCATTCACCCTTCCACCCCCCCCCCCACCCCCCCGCCG
>NW_008334950.1:596157-600006 GCF_000622305.1 Nannospalax galili | reverse complement strand
AAGTAGTGGGGAATGGCTGGGGGTGCCGACAACACAGCAGACAGTAGCAGGGATATCAGAGTATACGGGCTCTAGTCGGGGGAGGGAGGCTATGGGAGGGTGCCATCTGGAAAGTGGGTGTATAGTTGAGGGGAATGGATGAGGGTGCTGACAACACAGTGGACAGTGACAGGGATGGCAGAGTATGGAGCCTCTAGTGGGAGAGGAAGGCTGTCTATCTGACGAGTTTGTATTCATGCTCAGATGCCGAGGAGCTCAGAAGGTGGGCGACTGTGACCAGTGATAGTCATGTATATAGAGATTAGAAGTGCATGTGGAAACGTCTCAATGTCAATTGCTTTGGAATGAATTTGTCTGTATGAAAAAAAAAATTAAAAAAAAAATGATTAAAAAACAATAATTAGTAGATGTGAAAAACATTACCATTGAAATCTACCTGATGACTTTATATCCATGCTCAGATGCCAAGGAGCTCAGAAAGTAACCAACAGTGACTAGTAATAATCTGATATATAGAGATTAGAAGTCCATGTGGAAACGTCTCAATGTCAATTGCTTTGGAATGAATTTGTCTGTATGAAAAAAAAAATTAAAAAAAAATGATTAAAAAACAATAATTAGTAGATGTGAAAAACATTACCATTGAAATCTACCTGATGACTTTATATCCATGCTCAGATGCCAAGGAGCTCAGAAAGTAACCAACAGTGACTAGTAATAATCTGATATATAGAGATTAGAAGTCCATGTGGAAACGTCTCAATGTCAATTGCTTTGGAATGAATTTGTCTGTATGAAAAAAAAAATTAAAAAAAAGTATGAAAATTATCCATGAATTCTTGTTAGTGGAGCTTGCTACATTTTCACTAAAATGTTACCACATCTATTTCAATATTTCTGTAATATGGACAAGCTAATAAATAAAATACATGAGATTAATTAGAAAAAAAACTCATTATTTCTTGTTTTGAGTCCCAATTAAGAATAATATATCATACATTTACTCAATTGTCTATAATAAGCGGGAATACAAATGTCTTATACATTAACATAAAATGCTCTATGAGTGATTATGCTTTAGATGACTGTATTTCTGATTCAAATGACAGATTTACAGTAATTTTGCATTCACAATAGAATTTACAATTAATGTGCTTTAGTTTCTTTATTTTATTATACTGTATTTTAAATGAATATCTGTATTATTATTATTATCATTATTCCTTTTATATGTCTTACTATCTGCATTCAAATGATCATAGAAACCATGCTATAAGCATTTGACTTTCTGTATAAGAAAGACTGGTCCTCAAAACACACATGGTTTAATTAAAAGTTTTTAAACTTAGTCAAGCTTGAAATCCACTTAAAAGACAAATATTGTCACTATCATGTCTTGCATAAATGTGTTATATAGCGCATTTGTTAAAGACTCCTGATTAACTAAAAATTGTATAAGACTCAGTAGATTGAATTAAATGCATGAGGAATGTGAAAACCCCAAATTTATACAAACTAAAAATAGAAATATTCATTAATAAATGTCTAGGTTCTATCTTTCTCTTCACTTTGAATTATGACATATACAGCAGTGTTTTTCAGAGTGTGTGGTGCATTCAATTGACTAGAAAATGCAGGCTGGGGGAACTGTTAGAACTGACAGTTCTGACATATGTGATCATGGTAGCATAACTCTACCTGAATTTCTTGAGTGTACAATTGTGTACCCTGAAGTATAAAGTTTATGCTGTAATAATGTGTAAGCATATATGAAATGTGATTTTTCTCAGACTTATGGAAACTGTCTGAACTAGTCTGGAAAATTGTTGGGGATATTAATCAGTTTACATATTAGTAACATGACTTAGCTAAATAAAGCATGTCAATTTCTATCATTTTTCACCTCAAGTGTATTACCTCATATTTGCAAAACTAGTAGGACTAGACAAAAAGTAAATTATTCACTTCTTATTTCTGTAGCAGAATTATAAGAAATACTATTAGTTTAAATTAAAGCACAGCAAGGCATTTGTGCATAATTTAAGCAAGCAATTGAACAAATAAACTCTAGCCTCCTTATTACTAATTCTTAAGTATCCAGGAAACTGGAGGACAATGAGAAAAGTTTTATAATTGAGGGTGATCATAAGAAAGAGCAGGGTGAAGATGTAGAAAATCTCACCTTGCAAAAATCAGGAGATACAGCCAAATGTCTGGTGCTAAAGAGAAATTCTAAGTGTCTTAATAATAGAATAAAAATGTAAAATATATTTTCTAATATAAATTAAATGTTAAAAGTCTTTATGAATGCGTTTACTTCCAGTAATGAGATTTTACAATGCTTTGCCTGTGCAAAATAACCACAAAACTTTGTGCTGCAGTAACAAAAGCAATAGTTAGAGTCACACTTGAAATGTCAAAGCACCAATTGTGCAGCAAAAAAAATCTGGAAAGGTAAATTGTTTGTTCAAATATCCTGACTCATATAAAAGATATTTTATCCTTCTATTACTTTCTTGTTGCTGGGATAAGACACCAGGACCAAAGCAACTTATGAAAGAAAAAGTTTTTTGACTTATGATTCCAGAAGTATTAGAGTCCCTAATGATGTGGGAGGCATGGTGGAAGGAGGCGGCCAGAGCATAAAGCCAAGTGATGACATTTTCAAACAGACATACGAAGCTAAAAGAAACAAGAACCAGCAAGACCTAACAACTCCTAATGCCTGCGGCCAGTGATATGTTTCCTCTGGCAAGGTTGCACCTCCTAAAACCCCTCCAAACACCGCCACCAGCTAGGGACAAATGTCCAAATACTTGGAGACTATTTGGGGATTTTTCTCATTCAAACCATCAGAATCTTGTAGCATTGTTAATGAATTTTAATTAGCAGAAAGAATCCTGTATATATACTTCTCTTTCCAAAGTAAATTTATACAGCACAAATCATTTAAATAATAATAAGAACTGCCACTTACTTGAGATGTTAATTTTGTTCCACTGTATTTTATCAAATGTGTATATGAAAAAAAGACAGATTGAAATACAAATAAATCATCTAAGATCAAAGTGCAGTAAGTGATGTAAGCTTTTTACACCAAGCTTCATCTCATATCAAAGCCTGAGTGCTTTCCTCTTTGATGGCCTTCTTACATATTTTCTGAATGTCGTTCATGGAAAAGACATTCTATAATATACAGCCAATCAGACAAAGGATCTCTCCCTATTAAGAACCCTTAGACTTCTGCTTCCCTGGGCTGTGCAGCCCAACAGCTCCTTTCTTTGGAAAGTCCAACGGTGCCCACCTTGCTTTGACTCCCCCAGACTCATTCACCCTTCCAGCTCCTCCGCCCCATCGCTCCTCCTAGCCTAGGTACTGGCCCATTTCTTGTCTTGGCACACCAGACACCAGGACTGACCTCTCAGCTCAGAGTCATGACTGTTTCCTCATCCTTTGCATTCAGACAAACGTTCTCACATTCCCCAATATCCCTCTGGGCCTGGTCCCACCCTCACTTCCTTCTGCTTCCCTGGGTGGCATGGCCACCAGCTGCCAGAGACCAGCATTTCCCTGGGCCCTGCTCCCAGGCCAGTCCAGCCCCCAAATTCCTGAGGACAGCATCTTTCCTGGAAAGATACAGACTTTAGGAGAAAGTCTAAGAGCATCTGATCCTCATCTGACTTGGGAATCTGTGGGAACTCCTAAACAGAAAAACAATTTGGCCACTCCAATATAAAATCAAAAGAGAGAACCAGAAGCCTAGACCAACCAGCTTTTCATGCCCAAAGAGTAAACCACAAAGGCACATAAAGTTTACAAAAAGAAGCAGACCTAAACTTGAAGGCTTGA
>NW_008334950.1:577061-596082 GCF_000622305.1 Nannospalax galili | reverse complement strand
AGATAATGCAGGGCATGGAACTCGAACAATTATTAACATGATAAAAGAATTCAGTGAATTTAAAGAACACACAAAGAAATCAAAGAACTGAAGAAAGATAGGGATAAACTTCTGAATGAATTCAGAAAAGAATTAGAAATACTGAAGAATACTCAGGCTAAAATGAAAAAGGAAGTGTAACACTCAGTAAGCCAATTAAAAATGACAGGAAAAAGCCTCACCAATAGGATGAATTAAATGGAAAACAGAGTATCAAGACTGGATGGTAAAGGAGACAAACTAGACCACTCAAGCAAAGCTTATGAAATTTTTAAGAAAACACAAGAATGGAATATGTAGGAATTGTGTGACACCATGAAGAAACCAAACTTATGAATCATTAGGACAAGGGAAGGAGAAGAATCCCAAGATAATGGCATGGACCAGATCTTCAACAGAATCATGGAAGAAAATTTCCCAAAATTAAAGAAAGACACGCCCATACAAATACAAGAAACATATAGAACATAAAATAGACAGGACCATAAAAGAAACTCTCCATGGCACATCAAAGTAAAAACACTAAATGTTCAGAACAAAGAGACAATACTGAAAACTGCAATAGTAAAACAAGTCACATATAAAGGAAAACCCATCAGGATGAGAGCTGACTTTTTAGTGCATATTATGAAAGCCAGAAGAGTCTAGACCAAAGTAGTCCAAGTTTTAAATGACCACAGATACCAAAACAGGATACTATATCCAGCCAAAATGTCTATTATAGTCGAAGGGGAAAGAAAAATCTTCCATGACATAAATAGGCCATAAGAATTCATATCCACAAAACCAGCCCTTCAGAGAGTTCTTGAAGCAATATAAAGAGCTGAAGAAAGGAATGACTATACCCAAGGGTTTTTAGAAAGAAATTTAATAAAGATAAAACTGTGGAAATGCACAGCTATATCAACAATGTGAACAGAAATAAAAATTAAAGGATTCAATACACATCTTTCATTAATAACTTTAAGTATAAATGGACTGAACTCCCCAGTCAAAAGATACAGACTAGGTGAATGGATTAAGAAACAAAACCCATCTTTTTGTTGTCTGTAAGAAACTCATCTCATTTTCAAGGACAGACACTACCTTAACATGAAAGGGTGGAAAAAAATAGAACAAACCAATGGTGCCGAGGAAAAAACAGGCCTTGCAATTCTAATACCTGACATAAATAGACTTTAAACTAAGACTAATGAGAAGAGATAAAGAGGGCCAATTCATTCTGATCAAAGTAACAATAAACCAAGAAGATATTATAATCATGAACATATATACACCAAACTCTGGTGCACCCAACTTCATAAAAACTGTACTACAGGACTTTAAGACCTACATAAATCCCAACTCATTAATAATAGGGAATTCTATGCCCCAGTGTGTCCATTATACAGGTCAATAGGACAGAGAGTTAAAACAGAGACATCTGAATTAAACAATACCATACATCAAATGGACATAACAGATATCTATGGAGTATTCAGCCCAAGCACCAAAGGACATACTTTCTTTTCAGTGGCCCATGGAACCTTCTCCAAAATTGGCCATATACTGGGGCACAAAACAAACTTCAACAAATGCAAAAAGATTGAAATAATACCATGCATTCTGTCAGACCAGAATGCAATAAAGCTTACAATCAACATCATTCTAAATGGAGAAAAACTGGAAGCAATCCCATTGAAATCAGAACCAGAAAAGGCTGTCCACCATCTCTACTCTTCTTTAACATAGTGCTTGAAACTCTTGTAAGAGAAATAAGACAAGAGCAGGAAATTAAAGGAGTAATAATTGGGAAAGAAGAGATCAAATTATCCCTTTTTGCAGATGATATGATATTATATGTAAGACATGCCAAATATTCCATCAGAAAATTCCTGGAAGATATTAACATGTTCAGTAAATTGGCGGGTTATAAAATTAATCTACAAAAGTCTGTAGCCTTTCTATATATCAATAACAAGCAATCAGAGAAAGAGTACATGGAAAAAAAATCTCAGAATAAATCTGACCAAAGACATTAAAGGCCTCTGCAATGAAAAATTTATATCTTTAAAGAAAGAGACGGAGGAAGATATCAGAAGATGGAAGGACCTCCTATGCTCATCGATTGGAGAAATTAATATTACGAAAATGACCATCTGTTTAAAAGCCATTCATAGATTCGATGCAATGCCAATCAAAATCCCCATGACATTCTTCACAGAATTGGAAAAAAAAAAAAACATCCTAAGATGCATATAGAAGCACAAAAGATCTCAGATATTCAAAGCAACCCTGAGCACAAAGAGCAATGATGGGGAGATTACTCTTCCAGAATTTAACTGTATTACAGAAATATAGTCACAAAAAGAACATGGTACTGGCACAAAGATAGACCCATAGATCATAGAACAAAATCGAAGAATGAAATATGAGCACATGCAATTCCAAGCACCTGATATTTGACAAAGGAGCAAAGAACTTTGACTGGAGGAAAGACAGCATCTCCAGAAAATGGTGCTGGCAAAATAGGATCTTCACCTGTAGAAGAATGAAACTAAACCCCTATCTTTCACCTTGCAAAAAAGTCACCTCCAAAGGGATCAAAGACTTCAATGTGAAGCCAGAAACTCTGAAACTGTTAGAAGAAAACATTGGCAAAAACCTATACGTTATAGGTGTAGGGAAGGATTTTCTCAACCAGACATCAATTGCTCAGGAAACAAGGTCAAGAATCAGCAAATGGGATTTCATTAAACTAAAAAGTGTCTGTACATCAAAGGAGGCAACCAGGGAAGAGAACAGAAAACCCACAGAATGGGAGAAAATCTTCACCAGTGACACATCTGACAAAGGCTTAACATCCAGAATATATAACAAACTCAAAAAACAAAGAATCAAGAAAGGAAGTAACCGAAATAAAGATGGACTAAGGAGCTGAACAGAGAGTTCTCAAAAGTAGAAATAAAGATGGCTAAGAAGCATCTTAAAAGATGTTCAACATCACTAGTAATTAGGGAAATGCAAATTAAAACCACTTTAAGGTTTCTTCTTACCCCAGTCAGACTGGCTAAGTTCAAGAGAACAAAAGATATGAAATATTGGAGAGGATGTGGGTTAGGGAAATGCTCATCCACTACTGGTGAGGCTGCAAACTTTGTTCAACCCCTATGGAAAGTAGTGTGGAGAACTCTTAAAAACTACAAATGAACCTACCATTTGACCCAGTTATACCACTCCTTGGCATATACCCAAAGAACTCATGCTATTGCAGAGACACTTGTACATCCATGTTTGGTCCTTCTCTTTTCACAATAGCTATGAGATAGAAGCAACCAAAGTGTCCATCGTCTGATGAGTGGCTAATGAAAATGTGATCCATTTATGTGATGGAGTTTTTTCCTCAGTAGTAAAAAAAAAATGAAATCATGAAATTTGCAGATAAATGGATGGAACCAGAAACTGTTATATTAAGTGAAGTAAAAACAGACTAAAAAAAAAGACATATATTTTCCCTCAGATATGGAACCTTGCACTAAATTCTGATAAGTGCATATGTAATAAGACATAACTACAGGAACCGGGATAATGGAAATGAACCAGGGAGGTAAAGGAAAAAGAAAGAATCTGAAAGAGAAGAACAGTTATAAACAGGAGGTGTTAATAAGGGAGACACAGGTAAAAATTGGATTATTCAAGGGAAGGGGGTTGGGAAGTGTATACAAGGAACCTAGGGGATAAACGGAAAGGAGCTCAAGAGAGGTAGGACTATAGGAGAAGGGTATTGTTAATGGAGAAATGGGAAAAATGAGAGCACCTTAATTAAGGAAAAAATGGTGGGAGTGTTAGACAATGTGAGAGATAAATAATGCTTAGCTAGTTTTAAAGACCAGAGGGAACCATATTAGTCCAACAACCTACTGAAATATTATACGTACCAGATCAAGAAATATATGTGTAGGCATGGTTTACCTGAGAACAATTGGTCTTTGCCCAAGCTTTATCTACATGGCACATGGTAATTAAAAGTACCAAACTGGTGGAACTAAACTTCTTGGATGTTTAACAGACATACTTTGAGGCATATACTAATTTGGTAAGAGGGACATAAAACACAGTTTTTTCTCCTTGCCATGCTAGGTCGACCAGTTCCAGGGGACTTTGAACATCTCTCAAAATGTCCTGTAACTATGGTGAGTCACCTGACCTCTTGATCAAGGAGGCTGTGGAGACCTCATGAGATGGACTTGAACCAGTGGACAGTCTACAAAGAGGAGGGTCAACACAGAGGAAACATTTCCTCCATGCTTCCAAGTGAAGTCAGCCATGGTTGAGCAGGACCTTTGACTTTGACTTATCTTCACACAGACAGAACTTGTAAAAGAAAGGAGCCAGGAGCTCCTCCCAAGCCCATGTGACCCCTGAGGAACAGATCCTCAAACAACCTTAACAGTATAAATAAATTGGTTTATTTGGGCCAACTGTATGGCCTTAAACACCCAAAAGGGAAGTATAACCAAAGATTAAAGGGGCCAATATAATTTTTTAAGAGTCCATATGTATAGCTAAAGGCTACATAAGAAGAAACAATGCCAGATAGGAGACACCTTCTCAAGAGACTTCCAGATTGTAACCCATCATGAAACTGGGAAAATGAATAGCAGACCCCAATCTTATCTAAAGAAATATTGACAACTGATTGCTGCTAGATGAGGAAGAGCTGAACTTACTAAAACAAAAACCTCTAGATGGGCTGACTAGATTTACCAAATGGACAAGTACTGGGGAACGCTTGGGGGTGCCAACATCACAGTGGACAGTAGTAGGGATGACAGAGTATAACAGATCTAGTGGGGACAGGCGGAGGCTATGATAAGGTGACATCTGGGAAGTGAATATATAGATGAATAAGATTGTTTGGGTAGTTCTGTGTGATATACACACAAAAAAATCAACAAATTAAAAGAATGAGTTATATTTGAAGAAGAAGCATGAAAATTTATGTCTAGTTAATTAGTAGAGGTGATAAACATTGCCGTTGAAATCTACCCTATAAGTTTATATCCATACACAAGTACCAAGGACCCGAGTGCAACTGACCATGACTAGTAATAATCAGATGCATACAGAGTAGAGATGCATGCACCAACATCTAAGTATTATTAGCAAAAACAATGAGTCTTTCTATAAGAAACAGTATATTTTAAAATGAAGTATAGATCTCTTTCAAAGGTTAAAAACTCATTCAATTTTATGTCTTACAGGGTTTATACTGAGTTCAATATTGTATATGTATTAATTCAACAATGAACCTAAAATTTTTATAGCCACTTTTGAAAGAGATGTATCTTTGCTATGGAAATTGTTATTGACTATGTTAAAGATGTAATGAAATGCTTCTTCTAAAAAATAAAAAAAGGGGAAAAATAGCCAAACAAAACAAATGAAAAAAAAAATCTAATTTCCCATCAGTCTCTTTTAAAAGTGTGACTCTTGGTAGATTAGCCAGGTTTCAATGGAAGGACTCACCCTGAAGGACATTTGGGAACACATATTTGACTCTATAGGCCATAGATAGATACCAGATAGATAGATGATAGATGATGATAGATAGATAGATGATAGATGATAGATAGATAGATAGATAGATAGATAGATAGATAGATAGATAGATAGATAGATAGATAGATAGATAGATAGATAGATAGATAGATAGATAGATAGATAGATAGATAGATAGATAGATAGATAGATAGATAGATAGATAGATAGATAGATAGATAGATAGATAGATAGATAGATAGATAGATAGATAGATAGATAGATTGCAAAACTGGGTGGGGGTACAGAGGAGGGGACCTAAATCCAATTGAAATATATGAAATTTGCAAAAATTGAATTTAAAAAAGGAAGTTAAAAATAACCCTCACTGAAGCTTGGAATCCTAAAAACTTAAGCAAAACCCTCTGAAAGAAAGACAGGTAGTACCAGAGTGTTGTCAGAACGGTGCACCTGCTTATGGATTCTTCAGGCCCAGAAGCCAGGGGAAAACGCCAGTAATTGCACTTGCCCAGTAATTGGCAGCATAAAGAACCAGGGAAATGAAGAAGACATAATGTCATAGTTAGCACCTCCCAGGACTCTTGTTACTGATTGTTGAAGAGCAGTGACTATTACACAGATGTTCTTAGCTACATAATGAACATTTTGCCAATAAAGTCAAGTTTACAGCCTGGAAAAAAAAAAAAAAACCCATTAGAGAAGAGACAAATATTCAACAAGTGGTTATACCAGTCATCTTTAAGAATATTTCTGATTGATTACATGAATAAGTGAAGAGTACTTTGAAATTGTGTTTGAAAAGAATATAAATGTGCTCACGAACATGTGTTTTGTGATGATCATCTAGGAAAAATGACATAAAATACATAAATTGATACTGTTGCAGAGAGTGGTGATGGAAATTACAAATTGATTTACAGAAGTTCAATCCTACAAGAAATAAAAAAAAAATCTACTTTGCAAAACTTAAAAAAATAAAAGCTTTATTATTTAATTATTTCGCCCATAATTGCACAGAGCTCTTTGAGAGCTGCTTTCCTGAAGCTTTTCTTCAAACTTGTTACTAAGGTAAATTGAGGCACAAATTGGTATAGTTTTTCTTACTCCTTTACCCTGATTGAATTGATGAATACTAGACAAGGAGTTGAGCTATTTAGTCACAAAGTCAACTCATTTCAAGGTCTAGGTGAAATGCCATCACCTATGTGGAGCTTTACCTAATACTTTCTGCTGGTAGCAGAATTAATCTCTGCCGTCTGATTTTTCCAATATGCCTTAGTCACCAATGGTTTCTGCAGCAAAGTTCTAAAAGCGATGATCTCTGAATATAGTGGCTTTTCACTTTCAGTATTTGTATCTAACTGATTAATCTACTAGTTGGTTACAACTCTGCTTAGAATACTGAAAGCTGCTCAGGACGATATCTGATTTACTATTTCCGAATTCTCTTGGAACAGAAACCACCTGGGACTAACATATTTCAGGGCAGACCACAGGACCATAATGCAATTAAAAAAAAGATGTAATGACTTTAAATTTTTTGGCTTATTACTAATAGCCTTGCTCTTCTTTCTACATTTCTTTGACACAGGAAGCCACAGTCAAGACCAACATCAATGGTCCAAAGGAACATCCTGATGATTTTCTGTTAAATAACATAAGTGAAAACAGCATCCTAAGCTAACAAAGTAGAGATTTAGCAAGTGCACATATTTGACATTCATTATAATATTATAAATACATTTTAAATAATTAAAAAAATTTTTGTATGCTGAGCCACACCAAATTTACTTCTTCTTAGTCTTTATTTTGATTCTTTATTAAAATAAGAAAATGGATAAATAGAGGGCTGGAGAGATTGTGCAGTGTTTAACACATTGGCCACTCTTGACAGAGGACCTGGATTCAATTCTCAGCATCCACGTATCAGCTAACAAATGTCCATAACTTCATTTTCCAGACATCTGGTGCTCTTTTCAGGCCTTCGTGGGCATTTCATAGCATATGTTCACTTATATACATGTGAGAAAAAAACACAATTACATGAAATAAAAATAAATTTAAAAATTTAAAAAGGAAATGGAAACATAAAGGAGCAAATATTTAAAACATTCATTTCCTGATTAATGAATACTTAATAGTTTCCAACCAAACACCATTGTAATGGAATACATAAATGATGCACTTAAAGAAACATAATTTAAACAACACTATTAAAAATGTCATAGAGACTATTTTGTATATCATAACTTACACTACCGTTTTGCATCCACTGAGATAGCCAAAGCCACAATTTTTGTTATATGTTGTTTTCTTTAGAGATTTAGAATCCATGTGCACCATCTTAAACAAAGCAAGAATCATTTGAATATCAATTTTTAAATGCATTCCTTAGAGGCAGATGACTGATAAATTTTATATAGAAATAGAAAGGAATTCATATAGTGCATGCAATCTGAAGTAAAAAGAACAAAGCTGGGAGCATCACTATCTGGTTTCATAAAATACTACCAAGCTACAATAACAAAAAGAGTGTGGTATTGGCCTTAAAACCAGTAGAGCAGAGTAATGAATTCAGAAATACACATCTTCACTTAAAAAACAAACAAAAAATTCTCTTATTTTGGACAAAAATTCCAAAAACAAACAAAAGATTAAGAATTATCTTTTTAATAAATAATGCTGTGAAAATTAGATCCCAAACACTAACACTATACAAAAGTCAACTCTTAAGTGATGAAGCCATGAATCCATGACTCAGCTAGAAGGAAATACAGACGTATTGTGCATACTGTTAGACTGGGCAAAGGATATTTAGATAAAACTCTCAAAAGCATAAAATATAGACAAATGGGATTACATCAAACTACAGCACTTTGAAAAACAAAGTACATTATCAAAACTCTGACTAGATAGCATATATTATAGAAAAATATTTAAAGTTTATACATCTAAAATGAGTCATATTAAGAATTCAAAAGAAACCCAAACAATTTGATTCAGAATATTAATAATACAATTTTAAAATGGGCTGAAGATCTGAATAGACATTTCTTTTAAAATTTTTATTTATTTATTTATTTTTATTATGTGTGCATGAGGAGTATGTAAGTGCACCCATGCCGTGCAGTTCCCGTAGAGGACAGAAGAAGACATTGGAACTGTGATGGATGGTTGTTAGCAACCATGTGGGTGCTAGGATTTGAACCTGAGACTTCTGCAAGAGCAGTCAGTGCTCTTAACCACTGAACACTCTCTGCAGCCATGAACAGATATTTCTTTCAAAAAGACATATAAATTACCAATACACACATTCATAATCCATAAAATTATTGAAATGAAATTAAAACTACAAAGTGGCATCCTCTCACACAAGTTAGAAAAGCTATTGCCAACTAGTAAACTATACCATTACATATGCTTACAAGGATGAGGAGAAAAATTCGATTGTATAACTCCTGCTAAGATCATAAAAATTTACAGCCATCCTAAGAGTCAGTGTCGCAATTCCTGATGAAGTGGGGGAAAAAAACCTGTGATGCAACCATTAGCTATATATTTAAAGTATTAGAAATCATCATGTCACAGTAACATCTTCACTTTCACTTTTTTGCTAAAACGTTCTTCACAACAGCAAGATGTGAAATCAAACTGAGTGCACATCAACAAATATATGAAGAAAATGGCTCACAGGAGGTAACGCGCATGTCAGTATGTGAAAATATTTACTTTGTTATTTACATATTCATTTCCATCTATATTTCGGGCATCTTTCTATAGGTTTATTTGTTTGTTTGTTTGTTTGTTAAGACAGGATCTCCATGTACCAACAGCCAGCCTGAAACTCGCAATGTATACCAGTCTGGCTTCTGTCTCACAGAGATCCTGCCTGCTCCTACCTCCTGATTGTTTAAAGGCTAAAAGCATCTGACACCACATCTGACTTCAGGCATGCATGCTTTTTTGAACCACTTTCCTTCTGTCTAATGTAAAGCCTTGGTAACTTCCTCTTTTAAAGTCGGTACATTATTGTCTCCAATTTTCCATTCACATAAAATGTTTCATAATGAATTTGCTTTGGGGGGTGGAGGAATAAATCAGCTGTTAAGAACACTGGCTGCTCTTGCAGAAGGCTCAGATTCAAATCCCAGCACACATGGCAACTAACAACCATCCTTAATTTCAGTTCCAGGGAATCCCATGCCCTCTTCTGACCTCTGCGGGCACTGCAAGACATGGATGCAAGTACATGTAAAAAAAATATTACCTAACACTTAGAACTAATATTTAAATGTTTTTCACTATTTAGAAAATATTTTGCATATTTTTACCAATTTAAATAACACAAACACAGTGTCTAATGCAATTTTGGACATTATTAATTAGTTTTATGTTTCTTAAAATTAGCAGAAAAATCTATATAGAATCGTCCTCTTGTTTCATAATTAGCAGTTTAATCCTCACCTGTGTGTCATAAGCTTGTCTATGAGTTCCACCTTACACTAAGGGGCTAATTACACTCTTCTTGCACAATCCTTTGGCAGTTAATTACTCTTAATACCCACTGGACTTTGACTTTTTCTAATTAATTTTTAATTCTCAAGCTTTACATAGAAAGATTATTCAGAACATAACTTCATAATTGTATATAGAAATTACACAGTATAATCTGTGACATCCTCACATGAATTTCAATCAGTAAATATTAGAGAACTGTGGAAGAAAGGAATTTCAAGAGAATTTCATGGGTAGTAGAGCATGTACTGTTAATGAATAACTCATACTATGTCATTATTATCCAATTGTTAGATCAGATACAAGATATACAAAGATGTATAAACTTGAATATGAACATCCCAGAGCTAATAAAAGTAGTCAAAATAAATACAATAAATCCAGAGGAAAGACATTTCTTAAATATTAAAATTTTCCATTATGAACACCTTATGAGGTGACATAAATATTTCCTCTTTTTTGTCAAAGAAAAGTTAAGATATCCTTACAAGGACAACTATTATACATGAAAGCTTGCCTCTCGAGCACTGTTGGGAATTGATCACGATGTTTATTTGTACATGATTGCTGCATAAATTTAGGGCCATGCTTTATATGCTAAATTTCACATACAAATAAATATATACAGATATTCAATTAATTTTTAATTTTTAAATTGTTTGTATGTGCATGGATCAGTGTGAAAGAATGCTTATGTGTTAGTGGAGGTGCCCAGCGAATCCAGAAGAGGGTGTCCGAGCCCCTGGAGAGGGACGTTTAGGGTGTTTTTGAGTAGCTCAATGTGAAGTAGGTTCTGCAAACCAAACGTGTCTCCTCTGTAAGGAAAGTATGGACTCTTAAGTGCTGACCCTTCTCTTTAGCCCTGTTCCAAAGACAATAAACTTAGATTAGGCCTGCTTGGCTATATTGATCAGTAGTTGACCATTCAAAGGGAAAATTTTTAATTAGTGTTTAGAATAATTTTAAAGTAAGAAAAAAAACCACAATGCTAGCTTTTTGCTACAGTTCTGTGGCACAAGTGCACAGAATTTTCTAATTTAACTTCTATAAATGTAAATTCTGTAAAAATGTTTATATTGATTCTTTGAGAATTTCTTCCAAAGTATTTGGTCCTACTCAGACACTTTCCTCATCTTCTCTCAGATCCACCCCATTTCCTACTCCTAATCACTTTATGTACTCCATTATCTTTTGAGACTTATTAAATTTAATTTGTGTTCCCCAAATGTGCATGTGTGTAAGTCCATTCCCAGGATCCTGTTTAACATCCTGGGCATTACACCTTAAAGAAAACTGCTTCTCCCTCACCTAGCATCTATCAATTGTCAAAACTTTCTCAGCTACTGCTGGGGCTTCTTGCCCACTTCCCCCTCTATTCTAGATTTTGTTTGGTTAGGTTCTTACAGGCCTTGGACACGCTGTCCAAAATGCTGTGGGCTCATATGTACAACTGCTGTTGTGTGGGGAAACATAGTTTCCTTCTATCCATCAACCAGTTTTCATTCATATAATCTATCTTCCCCCTCCCTTTCCATGATTTTCCTTGAGTTGTGGAAGGAGGAGGGTGTGATGCAGGGGTTACATTTGGGTCCTAGGTCTCTGCAGTCCCTAATCCTCTGCACACTGACCAGCTGTGGGACTCTAAGTTAATTGCCATCTTCTGCAAGATGAAGTTTCTCTGATGAGAGTCTAAAGATGCACTAAACTTTGGTATAATAATAAGTCATACGGAGATAGTTTAATACTATATCCATTTAGCAGAATAATAGCAGTAATTGCTGCATTTGAACTTGGTTTTGAAATATTTGAATATAATTTTATGAATAAATGGTAAAATGTACTTGATCATCAAATATTCAATTGTATAGCAAAGGTGTTTCTCATTCCAAAATATATAATGAATTATTCACATTTTTCCAGCTCCCATCTCCTTCCACAATCTTAAATCAGCATCATATCTCCTCACATCCAAAATAACGTTCTTTTCAGTTAAAAGCAGAGAGATAATTTGGTGTGGTGAGAGGAGTGATGGAATAAAGGTAAGCCAAAACCAAATGAATTTTATAGTAATTTCCCCATCAAAAGTAAATTTCAAATACTATCATAGTTTTTAATACAGTCAAAACTCAGTACTTTGGAATCAATAGCTTCTTCAAAGGTACATTAGCTGTATATAGTTAATATTTACATTCTGTATATAGTTAATTCTGTATATAGTTAATATTTACATTCTGAATTTTGATTAGTTACAGTTTCAATTTGGTCAAAAAGAATTACCAAAGCACAATATGCCTACCTCATGGAGACTCACTCTGCTGGGATCACCTGCATATGTGTATGATGTTAGCTCTGAGATGGCTGTGGATTGTGCTTCTTCTGTTGAAGTATATCTGTTCTACCTTAACTTGTGGGAAGTCTATATACATCATGGGATGTTGAAGTTAGCCTAATGCTTCTCCTGTGTGTACTGAAATGATCACAGTACATTTGTTCTGTGGTTTGTCACTGTTATTTTGTTCATTTATTTGCAGTCACAGTTGTATACGAGGGCTAAGTCTCACTAGATCATTTTGGGTGTTACTTTTTCCTTATGTAGGTCTCTTTGATCAGCTATCTATTGAACCTCAGATAGAGCACACGCCACAAACATTAGTAGTGAAACTGAGGGGAGAGCTCATTTGGTCAAGTGCTTGCCTTGCAATGAGAATTAAGTTGCCTCCAGAGAACCAACAAAGCCTGTTATTTGTGCTTACAATCCCAGATCTGGGATGGCAGACACAGGCACAATACTAGGGCTTGGGTTTTCTGGCCATATCATTCAATATACTAAATGATTTCCACACCAGTAATAAGCACTTTCTCATGAAAAAATTGTAGGCACCTGAAGAACCCCCTCACTTGTCCTTTCACTTCCATAAGCACACAAACATAGGTACTTGCACCTGCCACAAACATGCACTTGCCCACACACATGTACCTGCACAGATATAAACAGACACAAATGTACATTTCTGTTCTTTTTGCATTAGCAAAATAATAATTAAAAAATATTCAAAATATCATAAATATTTATGACACCCAAAGTTTTGTGGACTGTTCTAATTAAAACCATGATCCACATAACTAACATGAGAAATGGATGAAAAATTCTTTACTAGCTATACATCTGACAGAGGTATCAAAATATACAAAGAATACAAAACTAAAGGCATCAAGAAGACAAAATCCCAATTAAAATTTCAGAGAAGGAACTAAATAGAGAGTTCTCAAAAGATGAAATACGAATGACTTGGAAATATTCTTAAATACTCCAACATCATTCCTGATTTGGAAAATGCAACTGGAAACTACTATGAAATTTCATCTTACCTCAAGCAGAATGGTATGATTTTAAAATGACAATAAATGCTGTTGGGGAAAGTAGAACTTTTATTCATTGCTGGTAGGAGTGAAAACAATGTCAGCCATTATGGAAATCAGTGTGGAGGATCCTCATAAAATTAGAAACTAGGGCACCACACAATCCAGCAATGCCTCTCTTGGAATTGTCCTACTTTGATTTATCTTAGGGAAGAAAGAGTTTATTTCAGTGTACAAGTGTATATTCAATCCATGAAGAAGGTCCAGGAGAACTTCAAGGTAGGACCCTGTTTTAGGAACTGAAGCAGAGACCATGGAGGAAGGCTGCTTGCTAGCTTGCTTCTCCTGCCTTGCTCAGAAGCCTTTCTTATAATACCCAGACCCACCTGCCTAGGCATGGTACAGCCACAGTGAGGTTGTGCTCTCTTATATAACATAACAATTAAGAAAATGCTTCCATAGACATGCTCAAAGTCCAGTCTTATGAAGGAAATTCACAATTGATGTTCCTCTAACCAGGTTATTCCAGTTTGTGTCAAGATGACAACCCTAAACAGCAAACGCTTGTACCAGAAGGAATCTGTCTATATGCTGCTATAGAGATATCTGTTCATCCATATTAATTGCTGATCTATTCACAATACCTTAGAAATGGAAACAGCTTACATGTCCTTAAACTGATGATGTTGGTTCTGGGGATTTAAGTCAAATCAATTCTTCCTGCTTACAAGGCAAGCACTTGACCAAATAAGCCCTCCCCTCTGATCCATTAATATTAATTGTAGCATCTATTCTGCCTGAGGTTCAATGGACAGAATTCAGTACTGGTCAAGGACAACTACATAAGGAAAAAAGAAATCATCCAACATGAACTAGTGGGACTTAGTCCTGGTAAAGAAGTGTGACCGTAAAGAAAATGAAAACAGCAACAGTGATACATCACTCACAAAACAAATGTGATACATTTACAAAATGGAATATTTTTTAGCTGTTTAGATAAATGAACCTATGAAGTTCACAAATAAATAGATGGATCTCTAAACAATCATTCTGAGTTATGTAGCTGATGCTCATAAAGACAAACACCAAATGTTTCCCCTCATTTGTGGATATTAGCTTCTAATCTTTGGATAAATGTGTTTAATTTGGATCACCATAGAGGTTGGGAAATTGCTAAGGGGTGATAGGGTGGAGATTTCAAGAGAAGAAAGATAGAATTATGTGTTATAAAGGGATAAAGGAGTATAATGGAACAATAAGAGTTACATGAGATGGGTGATCAGGGGACAGGCTAGAGAATGGAGTATGAGAGTAATAACAAATATTAATGGGCCTTTGAAAAAGTCATATGGAAATCTACTACTATAGCCTAAATGGACTGAAGCCTTTGAAACAAATATTCTGAATAAATCTCTCAGCCTTAGAACTCTTTCATGTATTTGTCAAAGCCCTGAAATAGGTGATTAACCTACCATTTTAATTACTCTTATGTGACTTATTGTTGCTATCAAATCACCATTTAATCATAATTTAGCACCCAGTTTTTAGTTCTTATATGTATTTAAACACACACACACACACACACACACACACACAAACACATGAGTTTAAATGGAGTTATCCTATTACCAGTAGGTACTATCCCTACTAGACACTACAGGCTTTTAAATAAAAAGCCTAGTGCCAGGAATGAGTTACCTTTTCTGGTGTCCCATAGATCCTCAAACATGGTGAAGTTTTACCAATGATCATGGCTACCCATCATACCCCTATTGCTGAAGATAAGACATATTTGAATCATAGAACATGGAGAAATCAGGCTTGTAATGACCTGGTAATATCATACAAACTGGCTAGCTTTCATAATTCTGGAAGCCTCATGCTACCACAGGACAAAAGTAATCATTGATCAATCCCAGCTGTGAGTGACATGAGCTATAATAAAAACTAGACTGGCAAGATATGCCAACTACTGGTGCAATTGTTCCAGGAATGTTATGGTAGTAACCACCCACTTTCTGGTTGGATTTAAGGTTCAGTCCATAAGATGAAATACAATCTTGGCACCATCATCCAGTCCAAGAACGTGTGGCTATATAGGTCATAGGCAATAATGGACAGTCTACTACTCTTATTCTGTTAAGTGACTATAGCAGTAAATTGACCCATAATAATGTATCATTACAACCATGGATTAGTGTATCTCTTAACCCTTATCATAAAAGCTTCTTTTTGCAATAAATGGTGATTAGCACAGTGATTCACAACCAGTCAGCCTGCAAAGACTAAGAAGCTGAGGAGTCTTAAGCCCTAAATGTGACTTCTGTATCGCACCCCTCCTTTCAAAGTTCAGGGAATATTGGGGAAGAGGGAATGGAAGTGTTGCAAGAGCCAGATGTGGTAGAGGAAAGGGAAGGAGTGTTTTCAGGACACAACAGGGCAGTTGCACATATGACCTCATGGCCGTTTTGAAACCATGCAGAAGATCTGGACAAACTCAGAGTACACAAAATCACAGCATGGAGGCAGGACTTGGGCAAGTACTTCAACCCCTATCTGAGGAGCTATTGGTAATTGATGGCTTCTGAGAGGGAGAGGAAGTTAGCATTCATGACCCTCTGTTTGTCAACAAAGCTCTAGAAGCTGGATTGACATAACATTTGGAAAACACAAATTAGATATAATGGGCTACAAGATAATAAGAACACAGGAAGTTAGGTGAGTAGGGAGATGGGGTATATCTGGAAGGAGATGCAGGAGCAGGTTGAACAGAAGAAAAATATATTGTCTCACAAAAAATCAAAATTAAAATGTTGGAAAAAAGTCAATATTCCTATTAAATACTTTGACTTGAGAGAAAAAAGAGAGATATTATTTGGTTACATATAAAATCCACAAATATTTATGTCTTATACCAAAAAGGCAACCATAATTTACACATAGAAAAAGTCAAAAGAAAAAATAACGTAAAACACAAATTAGCATTCCATTTTGGAAGCCATTTAGCACAATAAATTGATATTTCCAGTAACCTGTGTCTAGCATTATTAAATGGCTCATAAATTTTCAAGTCTTGTACCATACTTATAAGGTCTACATAATGAATCTGGGTCTCTTTAACACAGCTAGAATCTGTGCATGTAGCATGCATTGGGAATCGGTGCTGATTTTTGTACTGCAGATTAACCTTTTGCTTTCCTTGAGATCCATACTCTGCCATGAACTTTATATAATCAGCTCAAGTTTTCAGTAGTTTGAAGACTCTGCTCGTCTTTGCTCTGTCAGATTTGCTCTGTAGTAATGGTTTTCGTTGTCTTCCTCATTTTCCTAAATTATCTTTCATTGCAACAGAGGCTATTGTACTAATATCTTGTTTTTATGTAGTCGTTCAGGAGAGACATATTTTGAAACATTTCCTCAGTTGTACTAATCCAACATATTTAATCAGATTGATTCTCCTTTCCTAGCTAGATTTTTATTTAAATCACAGACTTTCCATGATTAGTTTTCTATGCATTTACTATTTCATCTTGAGTACTAATTTACCTTTTAACCTCTATATATGTCAAACCTAAATAATATTTGTGGTCAGGTGTGTTGGTACAATCCCCAGCACTGAGGACACAGGAATAATGAGGACCTCTGTGAGAGTAGGCAAGCCTGGTCTACATAGCAATTTCCAGGCCAGCTGGGACTGCAGGGAGACATTGCCTTAGAAAACAAACAATATTATACATATGTAAGGGTATGAAGTGAAAAAGGGACAATTGAGGAATTAGCCTTTGTTAGGTTGTTCTTTATTTTTTGTTGTAATGCTTTGTGCAGTGTCTCCCTATACAGACTAGACTGTTCTTGAGTATATGACCCTCCTCCCTGTCTTCCAAATGCTATGAATTACATGTACGCCTTAAGTGAGGTAATTCGCTTACCAAATAAACTTTATGCTATTAACTAGTAGGTTTTAGTAAATCTCTCTAAATCTTGCTTGATTCCTCTAAATATTCCACTTGAATGGATTCATATAATATTTAATCCAATTACATCTAGTTTGCATGTATACATTGAATCATTAAAATTGTGTTTCGTAAGTGCCTGCTATGATTCTGGCAATCCGATGAGGGTCAGAAAGACAAAAATGAGGCAGGATAGCACTGATTATTATCCTGAGAATATAATTCCAGTTGCCATTATTTTGAAATCTAAAATTCCCTAATGTCAGTCTATACATTAAAATGGTAAATGTTGAAATTTGGAAAGGTGAAATCTAGAAAACTGAATTGTCATATAAAGGACTACATAAGAGAGAAACAAGGCTGGGAAATTAGCTTACTCAATAACATGCTTGTCTCACATGCATAAAGGCCCGAGTTTGAGCCCCAGAGCCACGTTAAAAGAGGAGTGTCCTAGTGTGTGATTGTAATCCAGGTCCTGTGCAGGCAGAGATGGATGGAGGCTTGAGACTAGCTGGCCTGCCTGCCTAATCAGATCAGTGAGCTCTAGGCCCACATTCTTCCTGGTTTCTGTGAGGTGAATAGCTGCTCTTGTACATGACTGGTGTCACGTTATTCTGCCTTGGTTCAGGACTATAGTAATGGATCTAGCCTACAAAGGACTGAAGCCTCTGAAACAACTATTCTGAATAAATCTCTCGGCCTTAAAACTCTTTCATGTATTTGTCAAAGCCCTGAAATAGGTTAGTAACCTACCATTATTTATAATTACTCTTATGGGACCTATTGCTGCTATCAAATCACTGTCTAATCATAATTTAGAGCACAATTCTTAGCTTACTTCATCCCACCAAACTCTGATATTTTACTCATTGTGAGTAAAACATTTCTATAAAATCAACTTTTATATTCGATGAAAATTTTCATATGGTATTCCACTTTCTAATGTCAGTCACTTATCTCACATTGCACATTTGTCTCTAGTTCCATCTGTGATGAAACAAATGACAGCATTTCACTCTTTATAGCTGATAACATCCCATCGTGTATAACACACAGCAGTTTTAATCAATCAGATTAAGGTTATGAATGTTTCTTTCATTTTCTAAGTAATATAATGAACATAAATACTGACTTTTGCTTTAAATTCACAGACAGTAGTGGATATTCAGTCAGGTGCTTAGTTTTTTGACTGTTAATTTTTGAGATCTATAGTCTATTTCATTGAGGTGCAATACTGGGTGATTAATTTGGAAACTTTTTTGATACAGACATATATTTATTCCTTATTACTATTCCTGTTGCATTTCATAATTTTGGTGGTTGTTTATAATTTTAAATATCTAAGATATTTTTAATTTAATGTATTTCATCATTCAGGACTATGATCTTCATTTTTTAAATATATATTAAAATAGTCATATGAAACAAAAATTGTATTTTTTCATATTTTATTTTTTATTTTATGTGTATTGCCTGCATGTTTGCAAGTTTTTAAGGGATTTATGTGTCGGATTGAATATATTCCTTCAGTCTGTTCCCTAGCTTAGTAGATGTTCAGCTTCATATCCTCACATCCATTCTTTGATGAACATGTTCCTTGGGAAAAAATATTA
>NW_008334950.1:546123-576955 GCF_000622305.1 Nannospalax galili | reverse complement strand
ATTGCTATAACCACTACTAAAAAAATCTCCCTTAAAAAAGAAAAATATTGATACATCTAACAAGTAGGGAGTCAATTAAGTTTCCTCACTGCTAAAACTAGGAGACGAAGTGCATAAATTATCACATATTTGTAATCTATTGTTATTGCAAGGTGAAGATTTTGATAATCTTCAGATTCATCCTTATAGTTTGCTTACCATATTTTTATTCTTAAAGAAAAGTATCCTTTTCCCATTTCATTGAATTACTTAAGGAAAGTAGGCTCAATCCATCAGTTCATAAACACAGTACACATCTATTTAGGTGGCACTTTAATTGGATGATGAACCCTGGAATTTATACCATACAATTTTTTGAACTAATGCAATATGTTCAGAACTCTTTTGAACTTAATTATAAATGAATTTAATTTAAACTCTAATAGTCTTCAGTAAATGATTTATTATAACATCCAAATCACAGTCTTTTCAATGGTATGATAATTTTCCAGCTACTTGCTATCATTTGAAAATGACATAAAAGTTACCTCATTTAAAATATCTTCTTATTACTAATAATTTATTGTCTCTCTTCCCAGGTATCCCAATTATTCAATAAGAATTTTTACTGTAACAATACTTAATCATTTCATTAAATCAGATTATGACATCAACATTGTTTTAAAAAGAAGCCACTTCATAGTTAAACATTTTTTTAAGTCATCAGGTAGATTTCACTGGTAATGTTTATCACCTCTACTATTTAACATGAAATAAATATTTATGCTTCTTCCTCAAATATAAATTTATTTTCAATTTGTTTATTTTTTTGTATGTATATCATACAGAACATCCAACACAATCTTATTCATCTATATACCCACTTCCCAAACGGTACCCTCCCATAGCCTCCCCCCTCCCACACACTGGATCCCATATACTCTGTCATCCTTGTTATGGTCCACTGTGTTATCGGCACCCCCAGCCATTCCCCAGTGCTTGCCTGTCTGCTGAATCTAGTCAGCTTATCTAGAGAGCCTTGTTTTAGGAAGATCAGCTGTTCCTCATCTAGCAGCAATCAGTTGTCAATATTCTTTGGATAAGATGGAGTCTGCTGTTCTGCTATTCATTTCTCCAGTTCTATGCTGGGTTACTGTCTGAGAGTCTTTTGGGCCACCCAGGCTAATAACTCAAAGGAAGGTATCTCCTGTCTGACATTGCTTCTTGATATTTAGCATTTAGCTATACATATGGAGTCTTAAAAAATTATATTGACCCCATTAATATTTGGTTATATTTTCCTTTTGTATTTTAAGACCCTACAATTGGCCCAGATAAACCAATTTATTATTTCTCTTAAGGTCATTTGAGGATCTGTTCCTCAGGAGTAACATGCTCCTCCCAAGCCCATGTTTTGTGTTTTAAACAATAAGATTACCAAAAGTTTTGTAGATTGGGGCTGGAGTGATGATTCAGCAGATAAGAGCACTGGCTGCTCGTACAGAGGACCTAGATTTGATTCCAAGCACCTACATGGCAACTAAAAACTGTCTGTAACATCAATTGCAGGGGAATGCAACGTCCTCTTCTGGCTTCCTAGGCATTTCACAACATAGGTACAATTACATACATGCAAGCAATACACTCATTCACATAAATTAAAATGTGAAATAAAATGCCTTTAAAAGTTAGGTAGATAGCCAGGCGTGGTGGCACATGCCTTTAACCTCAGCACTTGGGAGGCAGAGGCATGTTGATCTTTGTGAGTTCGAGGCCAGTGTGGTCTGCGTAGTGAGTTCCAGGACAGCTGGGGCTACAAGGAGATCCTGTCTCAAAAAAGACCAAAAAAAAAAAAAAAAAAAAAGTTAGGTAGAGACAGTCAAAACAGTTGTCTTTTGAGTGTATACATAGACAAAAATATTTGCTATAGGCCTTGGATCTGTCAATTAAAAATCAAAAGAGCAAAATAGAGACCATATCCTTAAAAATTCCTGGCTTAAGTATCAGTAAATTATGTTGCTTTAGTGTGTACAATCAGAGGTTTATTTATATTAGTAACTATTTGAATACATATGGCCATTCCCAAGATTATCACAATCAACTCCTTCATCACTGTTTCACCAGAAATTTATATGTCTTGTATAACAATTGTCTTACAAAAATAAAAGGATATAAAATGTAAAATTTTGCATCTCTAAAACATCCTTGCATTATCAATGTTTATGGCATCTATCTTTAATTATAGCTGTCTATGGCAAGTATTTGTTTTGCTTATATACATAGAGTTATCCAGCATGAGTAACAATCCAAGAAGTATTTCTCAAAACCTGTATACAGAAAGTTCATATCTGAAAAGTTTTTATTTTTAATGTCTTGGAACTTTTGCAGTTTTACGCAATATATTTTGATTATATTTAGACCTCATCCCCTATATGAACCTCCCTTACTACCCCACTTGGAACTTTAGACTTTCAGTCTTGATTAGAAGTATGTGTAGACCTATATATTATATCACACAGATATATATATATATATATATTAAAGCCTATTAAGTTAAGTTTATGTCCTCAAATTCCTTTTGGTGTGAAAGCTTTCTGTGCAGGAGATAGCAATTAATCCAGAGACCCACAACCGACCAATTTGCAGAGAATAAGAGACTGCAGAATGCTTATCCCCTAGTTGGACAACTATGTTAAAACTCTGTCTCTCAAGGCTCAGGGATCATTGTCATAGAGGAGACAGGAGACTGTAAACTTTTTCAATTTGTGAAGCAATGTCAGAGAGCATGCACATTCTCAGCAACTATGAGAAATGTAAAAGACAAATTGATTATAAGCCAACATTTCTCAGACAATTGTTTAAAACATTTTATGAATTCTTAAAAATTATAATGTAAGAAAGTAACATCTAATTCAGTTTCTTACATACATTATTTTACTAAATAACAGTCCTTTCTTTGACACTAAGTTTTAATAGAGAGTCAAATAAATTTCTAGACTGGCTAGAAATTAATATCTGACCCTGTTGCAAGTCTGTAGTTAAAATCCTTGCATTTACATAATGGGCAGCATAATCAATTCCACTTTCAATTGAAAGTGGAATAAGTTTCACAGTTCTGATAAACAGGTTTTTCTCTCATTAGGCGAAAGCTAACAATGCGTACTTCTATTTAAGCCCTGTTAGTCAAGAACTTTAACACTAATATTGCTTAATATGAACTACCAGAATTCAAGTAAAATTTGTTCTGTATCTCATTCTTTTGATTATTTATTTGTTTAACATCCATATGTTAACACTTTTAATGAATGATTACTAACTGCAAACTGAACACATTGAAAATGTAAATAATTGTTACACGTGGATGTAGCTGAGAAAATATCACCACAGTCAAGGAAAGGATAGTAAGCATCGTTTCAGAATGTGCCGTGGACTTATTTGTCAACTCTCTGCAATGTGTCCCTAAGTGGACCAAAGATAGTCTTCCCCTTTATCCATGAACCTATAACAATTTTTATTTTATGAAATTTAATGCTAATAAAATGATAAAACATAACACAAGCTTGTATTTTTAGGGTAAGTATTGCTTCATCATAATGTATTGTATTACAAATATATACTTTTTAAAAGATTTATTAAATATTTACATATATATGTTGTGTCTATGGTGTATGTGAACATGTATGTGGGTTCCCATTTTGGCCAGGAAGAGGCAAAATATCCCCTGGAGATGGAGTTAGAGGTGTTTGCAGCCACCTTACATGGATGATGGGATATGAACTCTTGTTTATTGCAAGAGCAGTGAGTGCTCTAAATGACTGAGCCATTTCTCTAGCCCCTTAAGCATATTTTAAATTTTGATTTGATAAACAAACTTTGAATCATTTCATAAGGACTACTGTTCTATAGCTTTTTTATTATATTTGATTTCTTTTGGTAATTGAAGTCCCCCATAATAAGTTGATAAATAAGTTTGTCTTGATTCCCAAAGGCTATATCATATTTTCATTTCTTAAAACTCTCCTAATGATGGGTCTGGAGAGATGGCTCAGCAGTTAAGAACACTGGTTGTTCTTGCAGAAGACCCAGGTTCGAATTCCAGCACCCACATGGCAAATAACAACTGTCCGTGACTCCAGTCCCAGGGGATCTGAAAGCCTCTTCTGTCAGGTATTGCACAACATGGGTGCATTTACCTACATGCAGGCAATACACACATACCCATAAAAATAATAAAGAAACAAAATTTTTAAAAAATCTCTCCTAATGACATTTTTGAAATTCTAGTTCATCTTATATACTGCACAAGTTAGGCATTGTTTTCTTGACTACACTTCCAAACATGAACAATGGTTCTATGAAAAAGTTTCTGACCAGTTTCCTAAGGCCGCATGTTTTATACAGGATGCTGGGGCAGAAAAGGCATCATCAGTCATATCTGGCTGCAAATCCTACAAACTACAGTATCAAACTTCCAGGCCAGATCTGCCCTCTGATGAAACAGTGACACATCTCTTATGTAAGGAATCAACTCTTCTCTGGTTAGTTTTGAGGCAAGGACTACAGAGAGAATTTGCTTCTGCTTCTATTCTCAAACTTGTAAAAATCCACAGCTGAGGAGGCCCTAAACCCTAGGGACAAACAATATTGTTGTACTTTAGACTGTCATGTTGCCAATCCTCTTTTAAATATATATCTTTAAACTCATTGACAGCACTGGTCCTCCCAATTTTAATCAGAGATGCTTCACTTTAAAAACGCATTTCTATTGCTTCTTCCAGAATTTATGCAATGTATTTTGATCACATTCCGACACCCACCTCATCGCCACACAACCTACCTCACCCCTTCTTTTCCTCCTTTTTTATTTATTTCTTTGACTTTTTAAAAATCGATTATTTAAATTTAAATTTCATTCCCTATGTGCAACCCTCTTAGTACTCCTGATCTAATTCTATGTACCGTAATATAGATATTAAAGCCTATAGCAGCATGCTAGTGGTAGCATCCAATGCCCTTAGGTGCACATTTATCCACTGGAGCCTGGTCAGCCTACCAAGAGTCTCACCCTTGAATGAGATTGACTCTTCCCTTCCAGGACCCACTGGTTACCAAGAGTCTCTAGTTAGAGTTGGGGTTTCTTGCACACTTCCCCATATCTATACTTGGACTTTCTCTGGCTTTAACTTAAGTGTGCATGCTGTCACCACTGCTGTGAGTTTATGTGAGTAACTGCTCAGCCGTTTGTAAAACTCTGTTTCCTATGGTCATCCACAACCTCTGGTTCAGGAAATGCACTGGAAATTATTTTTCATTTTGAAAGGCACATTAATATTATCTGAGTTCCCCAAATTCTCTTGATAATAGGTCCATATCTTAGAATCTGATTAACCTAGTAGGTTTAAAACCCTAAAGAAAATTAATTCTCCATCTCTTATCAGCTCTCCATTTCCAATGCATCATCAACGGGGCTGAGATTTATTTCCTACTTCCCCCACCCATTCTGAATTTTTTTCTGACTTGTTTATACAACTCGCTTGCATGCTCTCATAAGTTCTCTGGGTTCACATGAGCAAATACCATGTGGTGGTGTCCAGAAAATAAATTTTCTCTATTCATTTACTACCTCTGGCTCTTATAATTTCTCTTCCCCCTCTTCCCCAAAGATTCATATGTCTTGGAATGAGAGGGTGTGTTATTGGTGTCCATTTTGGACTAAGCACTCCACAGTCTCTTTATCTGCAGTTTGAACAATTGTGGATCTCTGTTAATTGTTAGACTGCAAGAACTTTCTCTGGTGAGAGGAGAGAGTTGAGAGTTGTACTAATCTATGGGTATAACAATAAGTCAATAGAAGTCAGATTAATATTGTATTTATTTAGCAGAATAATAGTAATAGTTTCTCCCTTATGGTCTGTGACCTATCTACTCACAGGTTCCTGTTGCTGATAAAATACTAGGAAGGTGCCAAGGGAAAACACCAATGGATGGACCAACACCAGTTTCAAGAACAAATAACCACATCAATGGCCAGGAAAACATATGACATTGGTACAGTAGTGGCACTTTTATCTTGGGGTCAATCAACAGCTACCTAATTGAACTAAAATCCCACTCAGTGGGAGGAAACTCAAGTGTGATACTGTAAACATGACCAAATACACATGGTTAGAGAGGTCAAAAGATCTTAGCAAAACCCCCAAAACTGTCACATCCCTACACTAATGTTATTTCCTACTATGTGCAAAATATGTATGGCTATATTTACAGACAAATATCCCAGTCACCACTCATCAAAGAAGCTTCTTTTGCACCAGATAGAGACTATTATAGAGTACCACAACTAGTCACACACAGATATTGTCTGTGAATTGCCCCTGACTAAGAGACACATCTACAATGCAACCTCTACACCTAAGGCTCACGGAATATAGAACATGAGTAAAGAGGTCACTAATGAATCTCTCAATTCTCATTAATGAAGCTCCCTCATGCAATAGAGGATCATGAAAACAAAAGGTCACAAATGTCCAAAGTCTAGAGTTTAAGAGTCTTCAGAATGCTGTTTCTTGGTTAGGACTCCTATATTAAACTGTACCCTCCCAGAGCTCAGGAGCATTGTGGAAGTGGGCAAAGAAATATTGTAAGAGTCAAGGAGGAGGTGCCTGACCATATTGAAAGAGAGTTCTACAAGCTTCTGGGACCCCACTCATATGAATCTATAGCCATTCTAAAACGCACAAAAATTTCAAGAATCAAATATTCAACTTACTGTGGCTCTTTGCTTAAAAGCATGATTTGATTTATTCGATTTGCACATTGGTCATGGAAAAGGGATTGAGGATGAGCAGTTATAAGTAATACTAAGAATACTTTTATGATAACTGAATATGTGCTTTGAAAACTTTAGATATTTCAGATTTAAAAATATAGATTTAAGCTGGGCGTGTTGGAGCATGCCTTTAATCCCAGCACCTGGGAGGCAGAGGCAGGCGGCTCTCTGTGAGATCAAGGCCAGCCTGGTCTACATAGTGAGTTCCAGGACAGCTGGAGGGAGCTACAGGGAGACCCTATCTCAAAAAGGCCAAAAAATATAGATTTAATTTTGTACTGTGTTCTTGTCAATATAAATAGTTTTCCTGGCCAACCAGATAAAATGATGAGAGAAGGAAAAAAAAAAAACAAACAGAAAATGAAGTAATGTCAGACCTAAATAAAGTTAAGAAATAGAAATAAAAATCAGTAAAGCAATAGATCATATAGTTCTTCAGATAAAATGGAATAATTTGTCACAAAAAATTTTATTTATTCCACAATAAAAGCTATTTTTCTTTATTGACTTAATAAAGTTTAGTTTTAAATATCAAGTGTTCACAGTGTCTGTGCCTCACTTCTTTTCTAGCATTAGGAAAATATCTCAAATTCATACTGAGCAGATTATATAAAGCAATGCCTATGGCTCCATGGGAGAAAAATATGATTTCGATGATTTTCCCAAGTACCAAATAAAGCTTCATGCCTTCATTTATACTACTTACTACTTCACATACTTTCTTTTCCTTTCTTATTGCATTTTTGTGATTTTCCTATAGTGCAGTTTGATGGTATTCAAATCCCCCCATTTGCACCTCCTGTCACTGTCCCTTGCTCAGGTGAATGTACTATTCGTTACATATATAACACAGCCTATGGAGTCTGATTTTGTGTCCCTAAATGCTATTCAGTGTGGGAGTATCCACTGAGCCCACCAAGAGCTACTGGGAAGGGGAAAGACTCTGTCTATTTAACATACTTTTGTGGTCACTGTAAGTTAGGTACTTTCCAGGCACCACAGATTGTTAAATGAACAAACATACGTTTTCTTAAAGGAACCTGCATGCTCATGGATTATTCAGTGGCTAATAAGCAAAATAACAGTGTCTGGGGTTTTGGATCATGAAAAAAACTGAAACAGAATAAGAATAAAGAAAGGCAGGACAAAGCTTCATAAACACAGTGAGTGATAGACTGACATGCAAAATGCTGTCCATAAGCAAGATTCCAGTGTGAAGCATGAAGAATTTAAGTGCTTATTGGACTAAAGGAGCATTGAGTTGAGAAGTATATAGTACCTCTAAATTGACCGTTATTCACATACCTGACACCTGTTTCATAGGACTTATCTTTACATTTCAAGAAACTGCAAAGAAGCTGATGGGTGTGAAAGATTTTAAGTGCAGTGTTCAGAAGGATGGCATAAACGGCTAGGTTATCTAGAACTTAATAAATCCTGAGAAGTATGTTGAAGTTCATGATGAAGGAGGTGGGAGCTATGGGAGGATATAGAAGAGGGCCACATGACCTATTATTTGGGCTTTAAAAGTCACTGAGCCTGCACCACTGATACATGTAGTTAGAGGTATAAATTGAAATTGAAGGCAAAAATCTGTGAGCTATTGTGTCAAGAACCCAGGGAATCAGAATCAGAATAGTTTCTGCACATGTGCAGAGGCTGTGGACTCTGGATATTTTAATAAATATAGTCAAAATATTTTGGGACCATTTAAACAACCCTTAGGAAAAAAACTTGCCTTACTATTTCAAGTTTTTCTCTAAGGGTTTCTGCCTGAGGAAATAGAAAAGCATAGGTGTTATTTACTAATATGGAGAAAACTGTAAGATTACCAATTTTCATTTAAAAATGGAAAAGTATGTGATTGACTTGAGTGTCAATCAAGTGTAAAAAGATTCAGGCATCTTCAGCGATAGTTTGGCATCTTCAGAGATAGTTCAAAAGTATGCAATTGACCTGAGTGTCAGTCAAGCGTAAAAAGACTCAGGCATCTTCAGATAGTTCAAATACATCATCAACATATATGAGCAGAATTCAGCAATCTAGTGTGGACTAGAGTGGAAATAAGTTGATCTACCTACATCACAAAGTAATACAACTGGACAAAATAACCTAATAAATCAATACAAGTAATAAAATGTAACAACACAACCAATATCAAAATATCTGTGCATTTTAAAAAGAACAAAGTTGAACATTCAGATAACTATAAATAAATGTTCTGTCTCTTCATTCATGAATCTTCACTAAAAAGACAAGTTTCTCTGATTAAGACAGAAAGAAACTTTAGTCTATGGTCCAAGCCTACATATTAAGATGGCTCCTTGGTTTGTGTCTATTTAGCTGAACAATAGTAAGGCTGATAGAGATACAGAGTGTAAGACACATTCAAGTGCTCAGCCTGGAGTAAGACATCCACACCACATCCTCTAAAGCTCAGAGAACAATACAGAAAAAGTAAGAGCTGGATGAGGGAAGGAGTAGTGAAATGCTATCTGCTGGGCATGACACAGCTAATGAATTCATGATCTTACAGCACCAGTGGCTTCAAACAATGGTCCTTCATAAGATTGGACTTGTCAGTCATATATCAGAGAGGTCTATGTGGCTGTACGCTTCTCTGCTGAACAGTGAGGTACTGATGCATTTCTGGGGGGAGGCAGACATTGTTTTCAGTTGTGTAGCCACCAGTCAGCTCACCATGCCCTAGTGGCTAATAGTAAACCCATGGCCAAACAAAGTCCTGGTTAAACTTGATGGGTCCTAGAATAAAAAAAAGACATGAATGTGAGAAAGGAACTTGTGGAAAAAGTAATAGGGATGGGAATAAAATAAAAGTGTGAGGGTGACAGTAATAGGAAAACGTCATATTCATGTGTGAAATTCTCAAAAGAACAAATTTAATAAAATAATATATTCTCTAAAGAAATAGAAAGACAACATTGTCAGAACTGTCAGTACCATATAGTAATGAATTTTACAATATCAACATAATCTGGAATAATGACTTTGAAATAACCTTTTAACCAAATGATTACTGTTCATAATATAAATTCATTCATGGAACAATGTGCTCTTGTGACCTGGGCAGCTGACGTTAATCCCTCTGGTCCCTGCTTTGCCCTCCATCCAAGACAGTGAGTGAATGTGGGTATGCAGGTTAACAAATGAAAGTACTAGAAGAAGCATGTTATTCTCATTGTTTGCAGTGAGACTAACTGAGAAGTTGAAATTGTGTTCATGAGATATTCTAGACCAAGAGATCAAATGCAAGATTCTCTGATAAGATAAGGGTGAATCCTAGGTTCAACTTCCCCAATTGATGCTGTGAAATCTGCTTCAATAAAAGTGTGATGGAAATCTTCTAGAAAGCACAGTTCCATGCGACATCAGAAACACAGGTGGTTCTCAACTTTCAAGTTCACTTTGGCCCTTCAGTGCTTGCTAATATCAAGCTGCTTCTTGATTCAGGTATAATCACAATGTCACTTAGAAACTCCATAGAACCTTAACAGGATTGGATACAAAAACAGCTCCAAGGAATTCCAGATACTTTATTGGGACCCAAAAGATAGGAGTTGAGTAGGTAACACCCACATAAGATCATGAATGTGTTCCTAGTCACAACAAGTAGAAGCAGTTATATGGAGCTTATTTCCCAAAGCCTTGCATGTGTGAAAGGGGAACTAGGAAAACCTCATGTTTTCTGCAGTACAGTGACATTATATGTCATCACACTTGCCTAGGCTCTTAGTTGGATAAACGCTATCACGAAACAACAAAAATATAAGACTTTTGATTATATGGAAGTGTTGAGACTGATTTTTATGCTTCCTAAAGTCCAGATTTTTTTTTTAATTTCCAGTATTGTTGTTGAAAGCTTTTCTATATTAAAGAAAGAAAGAACCTATTTAGTGAACATCTATCATAATTACTCCATGGAGGAAAACAGTGTCATTAAATGATGAGAACAGTACTAAATGTATTCACAAGTCATAGGAGCAAATGAACTGTTTTGAGGAAAAGAATGCAAACATACTAAACAAATTAACATAAATTAGAAGGAAATTCAGCAAACTGAAAATAACCATGGTATATATTATACTTTAGAGAAAGAATCATAGAAAATTACAGTGCAATATTGCTGATTTCCCATTGAAAAGAAGTGGAATTTTATAAATATAAATTTAGACTATGGAAAATAACTAAGGATATTATTAGTCGAGCATATTAAACCAATGACTGTAGGTATATTGACAATAAATTATAAAGAATATTTTTAATATTTTATTTATTATTTTTATTTTATGTGTATGCATGCATTGATTGCATTCATGCGAGTACACCCACGTTGAGGTCAGGAGAGGACATCAGATCCCCTGGAACAGAGTTATGGATGGTTGTTAGCTGCCACATGGATGCTGGGATTAGAACCTGGGTCCTCTGCAAGTGCTCTTAACCACTGAGTCATCCCTCTAGCCCCAGGAAAAATCTTAAATACTAACAGAATTACTAATTTCAAATACTGTGAAGCACGTAAAGGGAAATGTAGATGGGTGCAGTGTTCTTCTGTTTCTTGCTGCTGTTGCTATGACTTTAGTATACTTCACATAAAAAGAAGATTACTTACACAATCTTCATAACTTTCTCACTCAGACTGCTATAATATCCCTTGCTATCGTTGGCCTTTTATTCCAAATTTGTTACTTCGTTATAACTTTTACACAACTTCATAAGAGCCTTTAACCTTCTTTGTCTAATCTACCCCCTCTAGTATCATTCTTCCTCTTCAGTTTTCTATCTTGAACTGAATTTTATCTCACCTTTTTCCTCCAACAATAACAAAATACAATACACTAGAAGGAATATTTCCCAAACTATAACTTCTGTGCTTTTTTCAAATGTCTTCACTTCTTGTGAATGTGGCAGTTTTTATATTTTATCTGGAAAAATCTTTTTAGAAATGCTTCTTTAGTGAATCCCTGTGAAGATAAAACTAGTATTCCTTTGACCAGTGCAGGGAAAGTCTGCATACCTTTATGGAAGATAAATTATCTCCCTCAGAAGCAAAAGATATGCAACATCATCATGGTCTCTAAACTCAGAGTCTCTTTCTCTTCTTTGAACTTACAGTATGTGTAAGCATCATTAAGGAAACTATACTTCATTTTGTGAAACAAAGGACATGAAAACCAATTGCAAAATGGTGATATTCAAGTGACAAATTTAAATTGTGTCTATCTCAAGAGTTCCATGAAACTGTGTCCTGTTCAGATGATATTCAGAAATGAGTAAAACACTCTTAGTTGTTGATAATATCCTCTTGTCTTAAAAGGAGTGCCTGACCTGTTCTTCCTTCTTCCAATATCTCATCATATCATATTCTCTCAACCCAGACTTTTACCTAGTTACACTCTAGAAAAATATTTGTTAAGATTTTTGTCTAGCTCGAGCTTAAGTAGGTCTTGTACTTGCTGTTCTAACTGCTGTAATTCCATATGTACCACTACTCTGCTCTCTGTAAAACACTTTTTCCTTATAGCCATTCACTGTCTATGGCTCTTAGAATCTATCTGCCTTATCTTCTGTGAAGATCCCTGAGCCTTAGGGGAAGGGCTGTGATATAATTACCCATTGAGGACTGAGCACTTCGTAGTCTCTTAGTCTCTGCACTGTGTCCAGTTATGGGTCTCCGTAAAATTACTTTCTACTGCAGGAAGAAATTTCTTTGATGGGGGCTGAGAACCCCAGAGGAGTAGCAGTTGACATTTATGGCTGTTGGGAGGGGAAGTAATTTTTCCTTAAGAGTGTGAACTCTGGTAGGTTGACCACACCTCAGGGCAGGTTCCATGCTCCAGAACATCTGGGCAACAATTACAGGGCTTGACAGGAAAAAACAAAAGAAAATACATTTGAGTACATACAGCAGTGTGGGTAGAACTGAGAGGATTTGTGAGAAGTGAGGAATAGGATCAAAATGCCAAAAATGTCAAAAATACTTGGGAGCTTTAATCTAATCCTTAAAAGATTTTAGGGTTACCCCTTCAGAGGGGGGAATGTTAGAGTAGTCAAAAGCCCCATAAAAAATAATAAATCAGAGAAGAAGAAAGAGTACATGAAGTTATCAGAAAAAAGCAATAGGGAGATATGGGAAGAGTTGGAGGGGAGGGAGTAGGCGTGGATTTGATCAAAACATGTTATATGCATGTATGAAATTTTCAACACATTATTTATTTTTAAAAAATCAAAATATAATTGTATGAAACTTTCAAATAATTAATCAAATGTTTTTAATATATATAAGGTATAATTTTTCTGATAGAAAATAAAAATCCTTGCCAGCAATTTTACTTGGATAACTGTGGTAATGTAGCACCCACATTTTAGTATCATTTTAATCTTTTTTTATTTCTATTTAAACATTCCTTGTCATCTTACCCAAGAGTTAGTGTGGTCATTTTTATTATTTCAATGTCCTGAGGAACTGAAGCATTTTTTAGCATAAGGATAACTAAATATTTTAATTTGTGCTTTTTTGACACAAAATATTCTGCATCTTGTATAGAACATAATGATTTGATATACAAATGTTTTCTGATATGGTTAAGTTCTTTTACTGTAACCATTATATTATATCACATTTTGTGAACCATGAGACTCCTTAAATATATTCTCAACAATTTTCAAATACATTAAACTATGTCTTAATTGTTGAAAACATAGGAACATAGAGCAAGATGGTTAACAGAAGTGGGGTTTGGGGCAGGAGAGTAGGGGAATTGTTGACCAAAGGACACACAATTCCAGTTGCAAACAGAAGCATAATTTAAAAAGATCAATTGTTCATTTTTGAGGCTACAGTTAAAAATTAGAGTTCCCCAAACCAATTCAAAAAAACTATAGGAAAAGTAAGCAAAAGCCTTCCAGAAGCCTCACCCTGACTGCAGTACCTGATGTCATTTTTGTGGACTTGCTCTTCCCATATGAAATTGTGGACACAACGATCCTTGGGACACTGGATTGTGGCTGGCACATTAACATTCATTTAGACAAAGCAGGGCAGAAGAATGTAGAACATAAAGGTAAAACAATCTATGGTGTGTATTACAAGCTTCATGGGTGAGGATGGTAATTTTGAATTCCTGGAGTTTCACAGAAATGACTAAATAAAGTATCTTTATTTAGAATGGCCAAATGTTGATCTTTTTCCTCACAGTCAAAGCAACTTTCTATCCATCATTTCTCAGGCAAATAAATATAAAAGAACTATAGATTATGAGAGCAAAAACTTTGTCACAAAAGGTGGAGTGGATCTATTGCTGCAGCACAGCAAGACAACACAAAACATACTAAGTTAATTGTTCAATTTTTCTTGGAATAGCATGCTAAATACTCCCCTACATGAGTATTAGGACAACAATGCAGTGCTCTGATCATGTCTTACTAATATGTGGGCATTCTTATTCTCTTCTCTTAAAGCTGGAATTTTTAGGATCACCTGATAAGATTAGTATATCCCACCCTTAAGCATCTAAATGCCATTGCTTTATTTTATTGCATCAATACAGATTATCAGTGTTCTTGTTTATACAAGATTATAAAGCCACAGCAGGTTACTACAGTCTGCAAGACAGCATGCTCTCACAAACATTAGGAAACAGTCTTCTTCTAGACTTCCTTTGCCTTGTTCCTTGGTAGTCAGGTTGCCTCATACCCCACTAGTCCTTACTTATGTACTACAGATATTTTTTAACTCCACAAAAATTGTTCAATACAGACTTAAAAGTCTTAAACTTTACAAATGAAATAATACATTCAAAGTGATTAGAAGTACCTGGCAGAGCATCACCATTCAATAAACTACCCATTCCTTTTTATTTTATAATATGATAGGAAAACATTACTACTGGATGTGAACTTTACAGATATCTCACATAATTAATAATAATTTCAATGCATACAAATTTATACCTCTGTTTAATAATCTTGAAGAAATATATGTTATGAATGTAATAAAACATGTTTTCAAATACCAGTGAGCAGAGATTTGGGGAGAAACCTCGTAATGAAGCTGCAGTAAGATACAGCTGTGGCGTGAACGTTTGTGTACAATGTGGAGTAATTGGGACTTTCTTCCACTTTCATTTACTGCAAATGACACACACTAATTGATGGATTTGCTTTGTGTGCTGAAAGGAAGTCTCTCAGATACTTATTGAACACATTTAATGCAGCTTTGAAATTAAAGTAGGGAAAATAAATATTTAACTTCAAGACAAATACCCCAAATATTTATCCCAGGGAATTAAGCCTTGCAAAATTAGATGTCTTATCATCCTGGCAACAGACTTTAGCAAACACTTTGCATTCCACTAGAACCAATGCTATTTCAATATATTAAAATTGATTCAGGTCCTAAGCTGTTATTTTCCCCAAAATTTAAAATTAGCATGCTAAGCCCACTTTGAATTTGATTGAATTGCTGCTAATTATTCAAACACCAAAATAAGAAACCACTTTAAATTTTTTGTATGTAAATACATGCTTCTAATATTAGGCAAATCTTTTTTTTTTTCTGGAAGGCAGAAGACACATGTATCTTGTATTTAAGTAAATTGATTTATATTAAAAATGAATTTATTCATCATATTACTTGAAATAACCAATTGTGTGTTATATAAACATGTAATAGTATAACTATAAATATTAAATAATTACATAAATTCATTTTCATAACTAATAGTTATTATCATATTTCTTTTACTGCATTTTGTGCACATGAAAATCGATATTACAACATTTTCAAAAGCCATAAATTATACTGAATGAAAAAAAGTGAGTATTTGAACTCGGAAGCCTCCAGGCTTACAAAGAAAGTTTAAAATTGCTTCTGACAAGAAATATTATAGTAGAATAGCCAGATGTGGTGGTGCAGGCCTGTAGTCCCAGCAGTTGAGAGGCAGAAGCAGGCAGATGGCTATGAGTTCAAGGTCAGTTAGAAATATTATAGTAAAATAATCTAAATCTTGTTTTTAAATCTCTGAAACATATTCAAATAAGATTTGTCTCAATTTTCCACTGCAACAAGATATATTTCAGAAAGAAGGACAGAGATGGACAAGAAGATGAAAACACAAAGGACTTGTTTATTTATATGCTACTCAGGAATTCCAGGAATAAAGTCCACATATTTATTAAAATAAATACATGTAGAAACAAGAGAAAGAAAAAAAGAAATGACACATGAATAAGAAATACCACGTGACAGCCAGAAACCTTATTTTAGAAGTCTGCTGTTCATAATCATGAATGTTGTTAGGATTTACTAACTTTACCAATGAACGATCATTTCTGAGATTCTTTAAAAGAATAATAACATCATGTTCAACTAATTCAATTTAAACAGATTTTCTAGTCTACAGAATTTCGTAGTTTTAGCACATACTTATATGTTAAAATACATATGCAAAATATGTGAGAACTAAAGAGATCAACAGAGAACCCTAAAACACAGTGTGACATTTAAGTGTGCCTTTCTCAGTGCTTGCTAAAACAAATAAATTAAAAACCAGAAACCTGGCATGGAGAAGTAGTCCTGTACTCCCAGTGATACACAAGCTGGACCAAAGGAATCATGAGCTCCAGGCTAGCTCATGAATGAATACATGAATACTACATAAATGAATGAATACTACATAAATGAATCCTATATCTAAATTTTTTAATTCAGAAATTTAAATATCAAAATTATTTGCAGAATATGATAAACACTTTTATTGACATAGTTGCAGCATTTAATCCTCAAAATATTCATGTGAAAAAGAAGTATGGAAATATTTTTAACTGTGATATGAAATTCTAGGCCGGAGAGAAGGTTCAGTGGTTGGGAGAGCTGACTGCTGTTGCAGAGGACCCAGGTTTGATTCCCAGCAGTCGTGTGGCGGCTGTGAGGCGTCCTTAGGTTCCAGGGGAATCTGAAGCCTTCTTCTGACCTCCGAGACATTGCACAGCACAGGTGCACTCACATACATGCAGGCAGTACATTCATATACATAAAATGAAAATAACAAATAAATTTTTTAAAAAAGACAAACATTCTAGGACACAAAGGCCGCTCCAGCACACTTCAGATGACTGAGTTATGGCAGGCTATGTTCTCTCACTCCATGGTCATGTAGTCTAGTTTTGTTTTTGTTTTTGTTTTGTTTTCTTGTTTTTTGTTTTGTTTTGTTTTTTGAGAGAAGGTCTCATTATGCAACCCCAGCTAGCCAGAAACTCACTTGTATAAAATAGTCTGGTCTCAAATTCACAGAGATCCACCTACCTCTGCCTCCAAAGTGCTTGGTTTGAAGGCATGTGCCAAAGATAGTTTAAATGTTGCTGTATGTTTATGAACTTTAAAACTGCATTTTAGTGAAATTTAAAGATTTTTAATATTTAATATATATTTTTAAATCGCCTATATTTTCAAATTATGGACAATTAACTTTATACTGGAATAGCATATTTAGTATGACATAAACCTGAACAAATTAACTACATACTAATATTTATATGCACATAAATGGTTATTAATTCTCAAAGAGAGTGACTGTCACCGGAATCATTCATCTATTACTGTCTAGTTAAACATTTAAACTAATAACTCATGTAAATGTGGAATTTCCAAGGTAAGGAGAGCCTGATGTCATCTATCACTGTCTAAAAGTTTGATAATTTGTAATGCATTTGTATAGTGAATAATAATAAAATGAGTATAAGAAACTTAAAATGAAAAGGTCATGTTTATGTATTAAAAGAGTGGAAATTTGTAAATATTTGTGCTTAGAAATTCTACATTGAGCTCAAATTTCTACATTCCTTCTTTCTATAATTTCAAATAAAATAAATATGACAACTGATGTGTAAAACAGAAATGCTCTGAAAATAAAATGGAACTGCAGCCAAAGAGTCAAGATTTAAGGCATCTAAGTAAACATAGTTTGTGAAGTTTAAGTAGATTATGCAGTATAATGAAAAAGCAGCTAGAATAGAAAACAAAAGACAAAAAATCCTAAAGAATAACCAGGGTATGTAGAGTTTGAATGAAATTTACAAAATGTCAATTACAGTTGAACAGAAATAACAGAGTGATAAAACAGAGTGACTCTGGGTGGCTCTGGAGGCAGACCATACATATATATTCATTGCTTGGAATGGAGAGGCAGGAAAATCCTGAACACCAGATTATTTTGTTTACATGATGAGATGGAGAGAGAGAGAGAGAGAGAGAGAGAGAGAGAGAGAGAGAGAGGCAGAAATATAGTACTCACTTCAGCATCCTTATTTATCTATTAAAAATTAGGAGAGTTGTTGAATCTTCCCTTATTTGTTGACCTAACTTCATGTGTTCAGACTGCATGCTGGTGAATATTTCTGAAGCGATAGTATAGATATGTGTGTTTCATATTTGTTTCATATATCAATGAGAAAAGCAGAGAGGCTTTTGAGACAGCAGTGTACTTTAAAGTCATATTTGGAGCAAGAGAAATATGCACTAGTGTGCAGAAATCACTTGTTATAAATGCCTTTCTTTCCATTAATCGAGATGAACTATTTTTTCAATTTTTAACCAAAATTAGCAATATGCCTCAAGAAGCTAACATGTGGTGTGCTATATGATTTAGAAATTCCATTTACAGCAGAAACAGCCCCAAGCCCATTACAAGAGAGGTTATGTCTGAAGTTAATCATCAAATGATATTCAAAATAGGAAATTATACTTTAACAGGGAATAATCATGTAATCCAAAAATAATATTTATGAAGATTATTCAGACACACCAAAAGGGATAATGATGATGCATTTATCAGTCATTTCCTGTATGCAATGACATTATAAGAATTTTTCTTATATACAATTTTGTTTACTCCAGATGTTAAAAATTCAATTGATACATTTCACAGCATATTTTGATTCACTTATACAACATACTGTCTAAACCAATGAATGATATGAGGGTGTTTTTTATTTGAGAAGAGTGCTGAGACTACATAGAGGACAGAGAGAAGACCAGAAACCTATATTTGTATCAGATTTTCAAAAAAATAAAACATGGTTATTGCTTTGAAAAGGAGATGAACTGAATTGGGTATTTAACATCAATTTAAATTTTTTTTTATATTTTAGCACCTTAAGAAAAATTTTCATTCATTTGCTATTCTAAAAAAATTAACATGCAAATTCTGGCATAAACTATATTTTATAACTGTTGGGGAACCCTGCTGTTAGGGTCGCAGTTTCTCCATGTCCGGATAGCCTCGGTGTTTGATGAAAAGACTCCCCTTTTCAGCAGGGCACCTCCTGCTCTCCTCCTGACTCACTTTGAAGTGGCCGCCACAGATGCCTTACCGGAAACATGACCTCTGGTATAGAAACTACCAGGTTTTTTTCTATGTGATAATCAGGCACTGTCTGACAGCATAGAAGCCTACCACCCACCACATGTAAATAAAGCATTCTACAGAACACCTATCAGCTGAGGCTTTTGCTACGGCCTCCACACTATAAATTCTCTAGTTTCCCCCTAATAAAGCAGAGCTGTATCACTGAGTCTAATGGAGCTGTATCACTGAGATCATTGAACTTGGCTGATCTGTGTCCCACTGCGCCTGCGACCAGCCTGTGATTCAGTCTCCCTGGAGGAGCTGTCCCCTGTCAACATTCACTCCCTCGTGGTTCGGTGGCCAATGACCCACGGGCACAGGGGACGCGTCCCGCAGCTAGCCTGAGCTTCCCACAGCTTGGCACAGAGCCCCCTGCAGCTTGGCGCAGCCCGCAGAGCGCCCAGCAACCTGCCTTGGCGCATAGCCTGCACTCCCCACCACGGACCGCCAATCTGCAGAGCTCCCAGCACCCGGCAGCCCCGAAGAGCTAGAGACCCGCCCAGCAGCGATTCAGTCTCCCTGGAGGAGCTGTCCCCCGTCAACATTCACTCGCGAAGATCCTGCGATCGCTGTTCCTGTACTTCCCTGCCCTCGTGGTTCGGTGGCCAATGACCCACGGGCACAGGGGACGAGTCCCGCAGCTAGCCTGAGCTTCCCACAGCTTGGCGCAGAGCCCCCTGCAGCTTGGCGCAGCCCGCAGAGCGCCCAGCAACCTGCCTTGGCTCATAGCCTGCACTCCCCACCACGGACCGCCAATCTGCAGAGCTCCCAGGACCCGGCAGCCCTGGAGAGCTAGAGACCCGCCCAGCAGTGAAACCTGCTTCACCCAGCCAACAGCTGGCGCAGCAGCATTACCCCCACACACAACAACATATAACTACAAAATAATTCCGATTTTCTCCTAAGTAATCAGTCTTCATTAGTCAAAAACATTGGGATGCCAAGTGTTCCCTAATTTTACTTGGTGAATACAAAACTAGATGGTACACACATAAGAATCCTGTAATTTGTCATAATGCACAGAGATAGTACAAACTATGCATATTTTTTAAAAAAAGCTACATGGTTATAAAATATATGTTTAATGCAGTTAACTGAAAATCAATTAGTTAGGCTTTACATGATTTTTTACTTCAGTATATATTATATTACTTTATCTACAACTAATGGGCCTATTGATATATCAATGTCAGGAACACAATAACATGAGAAGCAAAAACTATAACATATAAAAGACCATTTCAATAATTCATATAATTAAGATATAATATAATAAAGTATAGCTATTTGTTAAAAAAGTAAGAATTATTTAGTTAAATGAATTTAGGTTTGTCTGGTGTTCATAATATACACAAATGAGTGAAAAATTCATGGTCCCAAAATGTTTCTAAGCAAATTGTATTAAATCTAAATCCAGAGTCAAATTTCCAGTTCAGTACTCATGCAGATCTGTCCTGAAAATAGCAATTTTCCCAAAATTGGTATTTCACTGTTTCTGTGAAACATTTGTGTAAGGTGACAGAGTAATTATCACCTCAGATAACATGAGCTGTCAGTGACTAGAAGTAAACTTACTGAGTCATTAAGAAAGTAAATTCAAAAAAGAAATAATAGCAAAAATACTTTTTGTACAGCAATGATCTGTAATAAATGGAGAGGTGGTATTACTACCTATGTCAAATAGAATGATCAATTCAAAACATTTTTATTTTATGTGAATAAGTGTATTGCCTGCATGTATGTGAGTCCATCCAAGTCACTCACTTCCCACAGAGGTCAAAAGAGGGCATCAAATCTTCTGGCACTGGGGTTAAGGATGGTTGTTACCTACTGTGTGTGTGATGTAAGTTGAACTAGGGTCCTCTGGAAGAACACCAAGTGTTCTTAACCTCTTAACTTCTGAGCCATCTCTCCAGCCCACAAGAACATTCTTTTTAATATATTTCATTTTTTGAATGTTCTGTACATTTATACAATGTACACTGCTCATATTGATCTACCACTACTCCCCCTAAATCTCCAACTTGTGTCCTCATCCCCACTCAACTTCATGTGCTATTTTTAATTTTTTTGTTTTTGTTACTAGTAATCACTTCAGTACAATTAATGCTGCCCATAGTCATTCAGATGTGTTTTCATTCAGTAGGGTATGAACAACCTACCAATGGCACCATACCCAAGGGAGAGTTACTCTCCCTCTTACAGAAGCCATCAACTGCCAATAACTTTTCTGAATGATTTGGAGCTTCAGGGGATTTTCTTCTATCCATACTGTAATTTCGAATAGCTTGATCTTGTGCAGATCTTGTGCAGGTTTCCATATCTGCGATATGCTGATGTGGGTAACAGCCATTTAATGTACCGAAGTCAACTTTTGCAGCTCTATGCCATCCACCTGTCAGTTCTTATATTTTTTTGATCCCTCTTCCATAAAATTCCTTGAGATTTGCATGGTGAAATGTTGTACATGACAGTTTCACAACTGAGTGCTCAGAGTAATTTATACCCAGGAATTTGACTAGTTATGAGTCTCTGAAATAACCACCTCTCCCTGCAATAGAAGAGTCTCTGACAGTTTAAATATATATATATATATTTTAGTGAGTTTTTGTCCAGTCAAGTATTTATACCCAGATGTTTAAGTTCATCCTCTGGAATCTGGTCAGCCCATCAGGAGCCATTCCATTAAAGAAGATCTACTCTCCCTCACCACAAAGGAATCAGTTGCTACTAGTTCCTCTGCTAAGATTGGGGTCTGCTGCCATTTTCCCGTTCTATGCTATATTTTTGTTTGATTGAGTCAGAATTGGTCTTGTGCATGTTGTCACCATTGTTGCAAGTTCATATGAGCATATTCCCAGAGGCCTGAAAGCCTCTGTTTCTTGGTATTCTTGCACCCACCCTAGCTCTTACAATCTTTCTACCCCCTCTTCTGAAATAGTCCCTGAGACAAGAGTGGGTGAGGGCTTAATATAGGAGTCCAATATCAGGGACATGCATTCTGCTATCTCTTATTTAGTAAAACATAGCCAGTTATGGCATTCTGTGTGCAGCACACTCTATTGTATTAGGAGGCTTTGCTTTTGAGGGTTGAGGGAGGTATTAGCATTATTTCCACCCCTGTTCTGCTATGTTCCTTGAGCCTTAGATGTAGAGGTTTGGTAAGTGTGACAAAGGGCTGGGAATCTCATAGACGTGTTCTTTGTGTGTGACCAGCTCTGGAACTCAGTAATCGCCTCCATATGTAGCAAAAAGAAGCTTCGTTGATGAGTGGTGTATGTACACTTGTCTGTAAATATAATGATCCATACATAGCATAGAGTAAGAAATTTAATTTGTCTAGAGCTATTGCCAGAGATAGGATTTTTCTTTAGGATCTGACCCCTCCAGTCATGTGTATTTGGCTATATTTACATTGTCACCCATGAGTTATCTCACACTGGGTGGGTTTTAAATTCAGTTAGATATAAATTGGTTATTCCATTGATAAAAGTGCCACTGCAACACCAATAGATATAGTTTTCTGTTCCAGTGATTGTATTTATTAGGCTTTAAAGCAAGATTGGATCATTAATTGATTTTTCTCCCTTAGCAGCCTACATAGCATCCTCTATAGCTATGAGAACTAGTCAATCAGGGAGAAAACTTTCAGGTCAGTTCCAACTCCATTGATCCAAGTTCTTGTCCAAACTATGCCCTATCTTCAGCAACAGGGTACTGCTAAAAAGTTCTGGGAGGCAATCAGGGGCTATGGCAGTAGCCTGTGTTATTTTAGGAGTCGCTTGGATTACCCTGACCACCAACTCAAAGATAGGATTCTCCTGTCTGTCACTGTGTTTCTTGTTATATACCCTTCAGGTATGCACATACACTCATATTCATATATTATTTGTGTGTTTTCCGCGGGGGGGACTTAATACATTTCCCTCTGTCTTTTCACACTACTGAGGCTCTATTTATCTCTCTCCCTGTCTAACCTCCATCATTCCTCCCTGGTGTAAGTGCCCCCCTTTTCCTAACTTTCCCATTTTCCTTTGACAATACCTGACTCTTATTATCTGTCTCTTGAATTTCTTCTTCAACTTTATCCCCAGGGTTCCTTGTATGTTCTTTCTTCTTCCCTTCCCAGTATAGGCCCATATCCTTAATGAACATAGACTAAAATATTCTCAATAAAATACTCTCAAACTGCATGTAGACAAACATCATAAAGATCAGCTACCATGATCAAGTTGGCTTTATTGATGAGATGTGGGGATGGCCAATATACACAAGTCATAAGTGTAATACATCATATAAATGGACTTAAAGAAAAGAAAATCAGTGGTCATATTAGATGCAGAAAAGACCTTTTTCAAAATCCAACATGCACTTCTGTTAAATGTCCTGAGAGAATTGAACTGGAGGGAACCTACCTCAACATAAGTAAAGTTATATCCAACAAACACACAAATGATATCATTCTACATGGAGAAAATTTTGAAGCATTTCCATTTAAATCAGAAACTAGACAAGACTGTCCACTATCTCCACTCCTTTTCAATACAATGCTGGAAACCCTTGTTAGGGCAATAAGACAAGAGAAGGAAATTAAAGGAGCATTAATTGGCAAAGAGGAGGTCAAATTATCAATTGTTTACAGGCGTTATGATATAACAGGTAAGAGATCCCAAAACTTCCATCAGAAAACTGCTAGAAATTATCAATACTTTCAGCAAAGTATTACAAAATGAGTAGCCTTTTTATATAACATTAACAAGCAGTAGGAGAAAGCATTCATGGAAAACTTCCCATTCACTATAGCCTCAATAAAACAAAATATCCAGTAATAAACCTAACCAAAGGTGTTAAAATCTCTACAATAAAATTTTAACGTATTTAAAGAAAGAGATAGAGGAAGACATCAGGAGATGGAAGGACCTCCCATGTTCATGGACTGGTAGAATCAATATTGTAATCATCACTACTGTGCTAAAAGCAAACATAGATTCAATTCCATGTCAATCAAGCTCCACATGACTTTCTTCATACAGCTAGAAAAAAATAGTAAATTTTATATGAAATCACAAAAAAACCTGGATAGTCAAAGCAATCTTGAGCAAAAAGAGCAATCCTGTTGGGATCACCATATACAGTCTCAAACAATATTACAAAGCTATAATCATAAAAAACAACATGGTACTGACACAAAAACAGACACTTAGATCAATGAAACAAAATACAAGAGGTAAACATAATTGCATGCAATTTTAGCCACCTCATATTTGACAAATGTGTCAAGAACATACAATAGAAGAAAGACAACATCTTCAACAAATTGGTGCTGGCAAAACAGGACCCCCGCCTGTAGATATATGACGTTGAACCCTCATCTTTTACCCTGCTCAGAAGTAAACGCCAAATGGCTCAAAGATCTCAATATGAAACCTGAAACTCTGAAACTGCTACAAGAAAACATGGCAGTACCCTATAAGATTTGAGTATATGAAGTTGTTTTCTAAATTGGGCATCTGCTGCTTAGGCCTTCAGGTCAACAATTGACAAATGGGACCGCATTAAACTAAAAGGCTTCAGAACATAAAAGAAACAAATAAGGAAGTGAAAAAGAAACTCACTAAATGAGTGAAAAATCTTCAACTGCTACACATCAAAGAATTAATTTCCAGAATATACAAAGAACTCAGAAACAAAGAAACAAGAAAATATATGACCCAATAAAAAGATGGGATAGGGACCTGAATAAAGAGTCTGAAAATGGATACATAAAAATGGATAAGAAACATGTTAAAAGTGCTCAACATTCTTACTAATTAGAGAAATACAAACCAAAACCACTTTAAAACTTCATCTTACCCAAGTCAGATTGGCTAACATCAAGAGAAGGAAAGACACCAAATGCTTCTGAAGATGTAGAGAAAGGGGAATGCTTATTCATTGCTGATAAGGTTGCAAACTCATGCGACCACTATGGAAAACAGTGTGGAGAACTCTTAAAACACTAAAAATGAACCTACCATTTGATCCAGTTATACCACTCCTTGGCATATATCCAAAGGTCTCATCCTACTGCAGAGATATTTGTACATCTATGCTTGTTGCTGCTGCTTTTGCAATAGCTAAGAATGGACAACCTAAATGCCCTTCAACTGGTGAATTGGTAAAGAAAATACAGAACTCAATTGTGTTCTACTCTGCATTATGGTATGAAAATAAATCATGAAATTTCAGGTAAATGGATTGAACTAGAAAGTGTTCCCCTAAGCGTATTAACACAAACTCAGAAAAACAAGTGATGTATAGTCTTCCTCATTTGCAGATCTTAGCACCAATCCCTTATATATGAGCATATATCCTGATGTAACATCAGGGGCCAGAAAAAGGAAAGAAACCAGGGAGGTAAAGAGAAAGAATAACTCTGACAGAGGAGGATGGAAACAAATGTTTCCAAGGGGGAAATGAGGAAAATGGAATGTAAGTTTTGTCTAATCAGCACATGCAAAAACATAATAAATATTTAGTTCTATTAAAATGTAATATTAACTCTATGTGTAAATTTTGCCTATTTATCCACTGTAGTGCTCAGTGTCTTAGAACATTCTATAGAGTATAATGTCCTCTCTAATATTTGTGAAATAAGATGGAAAATGGAGCTCAGGAGTAGTCTATAGTCAGGGCTTAATGTAGACCTATGGAACATACAAAATAATACAACTTCTGCAGAACATAGCACAGAGGTTTAATAGAGATATTATAATCAGAACTATCAAATAATCTAGTAGTCTTTCTTCTGGGCATAATAATCGTATCACAGAAATGTCTACAGTTTAATGGTAATTGATTCATCACTTTTGTTGGCAAAACATGGAAATAATCTGCTTATTTGGTGAACAAATGGGTAAATAAAGTATGCTACATACAATTAATGGAATATAATTTGAGTCTGAAAAAGACTGAGCATCTACCATTTGAAACATGTATGGACTTTGAAACTAGCATGTATACAGAAAGAAAAACTATTCTGTGATTTCGCTTACATTTCTAATCTAAAAAGTGAAAAATTTAGGGAGAGCACAGCATCAGTTAGGAAGGAAAAAGAAAAAGGGAAATAAATGGACTAATGTAGGTCAGATGATGCAGCATAGCAGATATATAAGATGAACAAGTCTACAGAGTCAATGTCCAATGTAGGAACTCAGGTAACAAAGCTACAGTTTTGGGTTTGTAACTCTTATTGAAAAAAAAAAAAACTTGGCAGGAGACATGGAACAACAGTCAAGAGCACTGTCTGTTCTTGCACTATTTCCCAGAACCCATATCTCCCAGTTCCAGGGAAAATCTGACACCCTCTTCTGACCTCCGGGGACACTGGATGACAAGGGTGCAAGTACACACATGCAGACATTACTCTCATATACACAAAATAAAAATAATAGAAAAAATTAAAAGATGCAACCATGTCCAAACTATAACCTCCTTATGAAATATGCACCCCATTATAGACTACTGCATACATTAAACATACATTTAAATAAGCATAATCATTAATTATGAATAAGTTTAAATGAGTCCATTTTAATCATGCTTTGGACAAAACAAAAAATATAAACCCATTGGCTCTTCTATTATTTTAGAAATTAAGCGTATATGCTCATCTGAGTCTTTCAAATTTTACCATTAGAGTGAAGAAAGATGAATACAGAAGACATAAGTAGAAATGAGAAGTGTCAATTCCATCTTCCTTTCCTTTCCTTTCAGTCCCTCTTTTGAGCCTTCCTTCGATTAACCCTCCTTCATTTACTTAAGTATAGCTGTATGAATTAATATATATTTCAGAAGAAAGAAAGCTATTTAACTCTGACAATGCAAATTTGCTCTGTGTAAATGTTAGGTGATGTAGACAATCATATATAAAAACTCTAATCTGTTAGATATGCCTTAAGTCTGTTGTATCAGTACCCTGTCTCCCTAGAGGCATATAATAGCAGGAAATGAACATTAATCAGAATACAATATAGTGTCTCATTTTTTCATTCATTTTGATAGAATGACATATTATTTCTCAATGTATGCCCTTTCCAAAGAAGAATCTAAAAAGACGTAACTGAACTTTCATTGTATTGAGATTTACTTTGCGGGCTCTTGATTAGACCTACTTGCTTTCAATTACCGCAGTAATTTAATACTTCAGAACCTTTATAAGTGTTCCATTGTTCTTTGTAAGAGTTATGCTCTTTAGGTTCAAGAATACAAAGACACACAAAACAGAACAAGTGTACCTTTTTAAAATATTAGACTTCAACATTTCCCGAGTTCCTCTACTGAAAGTTAAAGGAAGCCTTTGTCCTGGCAAAATGTCAAATATGTCACCAAACTCTAGAGTGAACTCTGCACTAAATAACCTGAGAAGTGATTAATGAAAAGTGCATGAAATCATTTGACAGTTACTTCTAAGATGGCACTTATGACAATTTACTTAAACTAAATTCAGAGCTCCTTGGAAATAGAGGAAGAAGAATGTAATTGAAAACTGCATCTGAAAGAAATGTATCATACTTTGTCACCAGAAATATCTTAGATACATCACGAAATATTTCATAGATAAGTGCTTCTTGTAGGGTTTGTATATATACATCTGGAATATCTAAATCTGTATAAATATTAGTGTAGATCATTTAGAAAATATCTTAATTATCAGCTTATTAAAATTAAAAATGTTTTCGCAGCTGGGAAGATGCTTCAGAGTACAAAAGTCCTTGTCTTATAAGCATGAGGACCTGAAGACCCGCTTAAAAAACTGATTATGGTGTATGATCTTGTAACCCCAGAGCTGTGGCAAGTAAAGACAGGAAGATGGCTCGGTGTCCAAAATCCCAGCCTCACATTAGGTTCAGGGGAAATTTTTGATTTGAAGGAGTAAGGGAGAGAGCAACAGAGCAGGAAACTCGATATCCTTCTCTCATTTATGTACACGTGCACACACACACACACACACACACAACTTGTGCACCTATATTACACACACACAAACACTAACACAGCAAATACATACATACATGCAAGAAAACATACATACATACATTTTAAAATTATTTCCAAATATGAAAAAGTATAAAATATTGCATCATTGAAATGTGAAAATATATTTGACAAAAGACCAGCTGGTGAAATATACTCATTATTACCTAGAACAATAATGTATGTTATAAATAATGTAATGTAAAAAATAGGTGTAAAAATATCTTTGTGAGCTGGGCATGGTGGTGCATGCCATTAATCCCAGCACTTATGAGGCAGAGGCAGGCTGATCTCTGTGAGTTCAAGGCCAGCCTGGTCTACATTATGAGTTCCAGGACAGCTGGGGCTACAGGGAGACCCTGTCTCAAAAAAAGACCAAAAAAAAAAATATTTGTGGTTACACAAGCCTTAAATCCCAGCACTCAAGAGGCAGAAGCAGGCAGAATTCTGTGAAATCAAGGTTATCCCTGTCTACATATTAATTTCTAGGCCAGTTGGGGCTCCAAGGAGTCCCTGTCTCAAAAAAAAATGTTTTAGTATCATCAGAAATACAACTTCTGTGGTTCATGATGAGCTAAGATATTTTGACTTATGGTCATTTCGTTTTACTTATTTCGCTGTAAACCCAAGAAGAGGGAGAAATCAAGCTTGCACTAAGCTGGAAACTCTGCCACTGGATGGGTGGCTTTCATGGTGCCAAAAGGCAGCATGCAGACGATAGGCAGAGAATAGTCCCCTATAATTCTCCTCAATGACAGACTACACGTGTTGCACTACCAACATATCAAATAAGATTTTCTGCTGGTGCAGTATTGGAGCATTTAGTGTATGTACAACCAGCAAATTTTCAATTGTATATAATTCCCACTCCTCGGGTCAGGGTGGAACACACATTTGGTACTCTAGACCCAGCCAAACCCCTGTGGCAGGGGAGACTATAGGCCCCAGTGGGAAGTCACTGCAATTTCTTTGTTAGATGGAAATGAGGCACCTGCTAAAGTACCAACCAAACATTTGTGTGTGCACCCATAGGTTGAGTTATTATAGCAGTCACTGTTTAGATGTTCTTGCTTATTGCTATGTGTGTTTTTATAGTAGATGGAATCCCACTGAAACTGGTTAGCAACCCATGGAAAACAGATGATGAAGAGACCTGAAAGTTCAGTTCCTTCCCACCGTGGGAGGAAGATCATCCCACACATACCACACCCTCCAAGGCTCAGGGACTTTTGCAGAAGAGGTTGGAGGAAAGAATGTAAGAGCTGGAGGAAGGGGTGGGGTGTTAACTGAAAATATCCTCCAACCACTCTGCTAGCAAGCTATAGTCACACCTCCTTCCCATGCTCATCACGGAGTCGAGGGGGAGTCAGTTACTCCTCCCACCCAGTGGGGGAGGGGGAAAGGATATATAAGCCTAGAACACCAAGAGGCACCTCTCTCACTATTTTTGTGGCTGTTCAGAGGTCACAGAATCTGTATTTGTGTGTGAACTTCACAATATAGCTGTAAATGTGGGGTGCCCACTCTTCTGTAAATAAATCCCTGCCTTATGCTCTGTTTAAAAAAGATAATAATAAATAAAATATTTTTTAAAGTAAAGAGAATTCTAAAATGACATTTATGTCTTGTTCAGCAGAAATAAAAATATGCACTTTTTGCAACCAACTATAGTCTGCTTAAAGGAATAAGCATACAGCAAAAATACATCATTATGCTGGAATCAATAGATATGATTCACAATGAAAAGCCTGCACATTTTATGCTTAGTCATATTTTTTCTACATACATCTTTTGTCTTCAATATTTTTAATAAGTTCATTTGTTTATATATAAACATGTTTTTTTCATGAGAAAGGAAACATATACAAGCATAAACCACAATGAAAATACTTTAACCTTTCTTTAAAATATACACTGCTGATAAAAAAAAATACACATTAATGTTGTGCATATATTTAGTAAATATTACCCAACAATTATATATTCATATGTGATATTGTGATGTTTATATTGTAAAATACAATATCCAAAGGTTAAGTACATACCTTTAGTCTTTCAATAATCTGATAAATAAATCTATTCAAAAAATAGCTTTGAATACAGAAATATCCTGAGTATGGTCTAAATAGTAACCAAAATATTTGACCCATGATGTGAGTTTTTAAAAAGAATATTTTAAATTTGTTTCTTGCCTGGCCAGTTGTTGTTGCTCACAGAGTTCACAGGTGATCAAGTGTAGGAAACTAGGATGCCAGGCCCTAGGGTGAGGTGATCTTAAAATTTACAGGTCCAGGCTGCCCAGGGAGTGGCACTGAAAACAGAGGCTCTGATAATCCCTGTCTTGCAGAACACTGCTAGACTGGCAGGAGGAAGTGGCCAGGTCATAAAAGTGTAGGCTCCCTGCTCTGTGGGAAAGCATCTTGGTCAACAACCCTTAGCTCATCTCCTTGTCCTGAACAAATAACTCAGACATCCCTGGCTAAGAGACTAAGCCAGGTTAAAGGTTTACTTCTGAGCTAAAAGCTAAAAGTTCACCACTCCCTTAGCTCTAAGAAAGAAAACATTGTGGCCAATAAATTACTGG
>NW_008334950.1:525132-546058 GCF_000622305.1 Nannospalax galili | reverse complement strand
TTCTTTGTACGGTAAATCTTTGTATGTGACTGCCATATCCCACATGACTGCTAGTTCCTTGGGATGTATAAAAGCCATCTGAATTTTAAAATAAATTGTCCTGTTGGGAAGACACAGGTCCCAGAGTTTAGGACTCTGTCGCCAATCAAACCCTCTGCCCTAAAGCCAGTAGGCCCCCCGCTAAGCAAAGCAAACCTGAGTCCCAACAATCAAGGCTAATGATTATTTCTCCCTTCCAGTAGCAAGCATAGCACCTTCCAGCACTATTGAAAGTGTGTGAGAAGAGATGAAACTGGTCTCAGTACCAGCTCAATTTCTCTTTGTTTCTTCTACAACTCATGCATGTAGTATCTTCAGTAACAGGGTCGTCCCATCAAGTTCTGATGTGTTACAAGAGCAGGGGCAATAGCCTCAAAAGAGGGAGACCTTTCCTGGCATAGAGCCTTTTCTTTTTTAGCCTATGGTGTCTATCTGGTAGGTAAAATGCCTTTCTGTTACAGGTAACTCCCTTTTAAAAAAATACTTGTTTTTATTTTATATGTATGTGAATATTATGTCTGCATGTATGTAAGTGCACATCTGTTGTACAAAGCCTTTGGAGGACAGAAAAGGACATTGAATCACCTAGAACTGGAGTCATGAACGTTTTCTAGCCACCATGTGGCTAAAATTTGAACCCAGTTCTTCTGCAAGAACAGTCATTGCTCTTAACACTGAGTCATCTCTCCAGACCCATAGTAACTCCTTTTAATTTCTTTTTGTATTGTATACATGTAAATTTAAGACACTTTTGTAGTGGTTAAGCTTATTAATATGACTTTTTCTAAAGTCTTGGTGTTAGTCTTGCCCACCATATTTCCTCATCTACATTGCCCTCCAATTACCCATCCCATTTAACCCTTCCTACTCCATGTTCTTCTTCCTCTTTATTTCGCTGCATTTTATCTCCCCTCCCATGAAGAACTCCCACCATTGATGTTTACTAGTTTCCTGGCCTCTATGAATTTTCCAACTGAAGCATGCATATGTAAGGATTCAAGTATAACAGCTATTTAAGAAAGAGTACATTCAACGTTTGTCTTTCTGTAACTGGGTTACAACTTAGGATTATTAATACCATTTTCATCCATTTATCTTCAAATTTCATAATTTTATGAATTGTGCTACCTACGACAATAACTGAGGTGGCAAGAAATGCTCAATTTCCACTAGTGGTAAGAATTTACAGGAAAAAACTAGTCACTTTTTTCTTGGATTAAGATTCATTTTAACAAGATGGAGCCCATATCTAACACTGAAATCAGTCTTAGGAACTTCTGGCTAGACAGATGGCAGACTATTGGATAGAATCTACTACTATCATTCTGATAAGCAGACATAGAATTCAACTGACTCCTATTGAAGCTTCCTTGTGCAATAGGTTAACACGTAAACCCACCACTGGCCAGTATGCTGAGAATACAAAAATACAAAGTGTTTATTCTTTTTTTCTTATTTTACAACTCATTTTTTAACTGGTTGATTTTTTTTGTGTGTGTATATCATACAGAACATCCCAAGCAGTCTTATTCATCTATATACCCATTTCTCAAATGGCACCCTCCCATAGCTTACCCCCCACACTGGAGTCCATATACTCTGTCATCCCTATTACTGTCCACTGTGAGGTCAGCGCCCCCAGCTGTTCCCCAGTGTTTGTCCATCTGCTGAATCTAGTCAGTCTATCTAGAGATTCTTGTTTTAGGAAGATCAGCTGTTCTGCATCTAGAAGCAATCAGTTACCAATATTCTTTTAGATGAGATTGGGGCCTCCTAGTCATTGTCCCAGTTCCACTCTGGGTTACAGCTGGGAGTCTCTCAGAGTGTTTATTCTTGAATAATACACATGGATGAAACCTCTGACTCTCAAGAGGCTCATGGATCATTAAAGAAAGGGTCAGATAGATTATAAGAGCGAGAGGATGTAGATGACACAGGAAACAAGTCATCCAAACAGTTGAGCAGTTGGTCATATGAACTCACAGAGAAGTTGACAACATGCAGAAGACCCATTTATGCTCAGTCCAGACAACATCCTAGCATAGAAATGGGGAAATAAGGAAGGAATCACAATCATGCCTGAGGAATTACTGGTAACCAATAGGTCCTTGGAGAGGGAGAGTCAGTTTTATTTAAAAGTGGGATGCTAAATAGCTAAAGCAGGCTCCAGGGGATGGACCCACATGGAAGGGTATTTGGAGACTCAAATTTGAATTGATAGAACTTAATACATAGAGTATTTGAAATCTGTTGGGGGTATTAGGACAGGGTGAAGATAGGGGAGAGGCTCTAAATGTGATCCAAACTTATTCTATTCAATTTGCAACAATTAAATGACAAAAATTGACTCTATCAATAAAAAATATAGAACAATAGTTAGAAATTATTTTCTGCCTAGGAATTTAATTTAAACCTAATATAAGATTTGAAATCTCAGAACATTTGAATCTCAAGCAAAGTTTAGGGAAAGGAAACATCTAGCATGCATCACAAATCTCACTGAATTCTCTCTGGAATCATCCTGTAGTTCACTGATTCCCAATTCCTCAGATTCCTTATACAGACAGGCACACACACACACACACACACACACACACACACACACACAAATAGAACATTTATTCAATGATTCTCCAGCTATATTGGCCTCTTACAATGATTGGAAGTCACTAACAATTCTCAGTAATCGGCTTTTGAACATGTCTCTTTCCTTGATATGGCATAATTTAGTCCTCAATATTTATGTATCTCTCTATAAGTATTTATTTATGGGAAAAAAAGCTACTTCCCCTATGTTTTTCTGTCCTAACTTAGTTTTTTAATTAATACACCTTCATAAATGTTCATAACAGAATTTCAACATCTCTTCTCTATTACACTCTCTTGTTCCCCATTCCACAGACTTCTTCCTCTTCCATGATATTCTCCTAGTCTTGGCTGCACTTGCTTGCCTAAGATCAGGACATGTGAGAGTGTTAAATGTTCACACTCCAGGAAGAAATTAAGGGGCAGTGAGAGTCAAGTGGTCTCTCCTGGGAGTCTGACCATACCTCCAGCCACACCTCCCAACCAACCAGTTAGCCCTAGTTGCATTTTGCACCTGACTTGGGGGAGGGACTAGGAGTCTATAGGCTGGGGAAGCCTAGGGAAGGCTTTCCTGCCTTTAATGTGGCTGTGAAGAAGCCACCATCCATGCTGGATAAAGACTTCCCAGTACAGCCTTATGGGGGGCGGTGTACCCACCCTCCTTTAAATAAACTCTCACCCATTGCTCTGTTCGCAAGTCCAATAAATTCACCGGTTTCCCAGGCTACAGTTTGACAAGATTGTACTTCAAAGTTTTCCCTGGGACCAAGGGAAGAGGGGACAGCATTTTTCATCTATACTCCCCAAGGAATTTTGACTAAATGTTATTTAATTTATTGATTCGTTTTCGTGGTGCTATGTATGCTAGTGAAAGGAAAAAGTTATCATCAATCTTACCCAGCTGTGAACACTATGAAGTATATTAATTGGTCTGGCAAGACTGACAAGATGTGCCCACTAGTGTAATAGTGGCAGACATATTATGTGAATAAGCAGCTACTCTATAATTGGGTTCAAGACCACTTCAAAGAACAGAGCCAATACTAACACTGAAATCAGGATTATGATAATGCTGAGGGCATATGGGATGGCCTGCTATCAGCTTTCTACTAAACAGTTATAGTATTAAACTTACTCCTAATAACTTGGTGTTATACCCATAGATTCATGCATCTCTCAACTCTCTCCAGAGAAGTTTCCTTATGCAGCAAATGGTGATTAACACAGAGACCTCAACTGGCCAATGGGCAGAAAATAAGAGGGTGCAGAGAGCTTATCCCTGAATAGGACACCTATATCAAACTTTTGCCTTCCAAAGTTCATGTCTCTTTGCAGAAGAGGGAGGTCAAAAAATTGTAAGAACCAATGGTGGTGGATGATCACCTATGGAAACAGAGTTTTCCAGATAGCTGGTCAGTTAGTCACTCCTATGAACTTACAACAATTGTGATAGCATGCACAACCCCATGCAAACAAAACCAGACAAAATTCAAATATAGACGCGGGGAAGCAAATAAGAAACACCAATCCAGCCGAAGGAAATTTGGGTAACAGATGGCTGCTGGGAGGAGGAGAGATAATCTCTTTCAAGAATGGGATTCTGATAAGTTAAACAGGCTCTGGTGGATGGACCGTCATGAAGGACATTTGGGGACACAAATCAGCCTTCATAGGCACTATTATGTCTCTGTGTGTGTGTGTGTGTGTTAAATTGGGCCTGGGGCAGTAAGGAGAGGTGAAGACAAGGGAGGGTATCTAAATATTAAATTATATTGCACGAAAATTGCAAAATCCAATAAAAATTAATGTCACATAATGAAAGTTAGCATTATTTTATTAATTATTCTGTATGTTTTCTTGTCCCACTGTTTGAATGAAAGAGGAATTTTTTTAACCATATGGGATCTTTCTATTTAATGAGTTCTTTTGTATAATAATAACAGAAAAAGGGGGATAGTGATAGGAAAAATGAGGAGCAGAGGGAAAAAGTATTTCTAACAATGTGACCATAACATATTTTTAGACTAAAACAACAAATCACTATGGAGAGATTCTACAACTGTCTGGTCCTTTTTCTTTCTCATTTTCACATTTTCTCTCTGTTCATCCAGAGACTCATGATTATTCTTATAAGAATTAGGTTTTCCTTAGTTCCAAGTTTTGACAGAAAATAAACTTGCCTAAGTTGAAGATAAAAGAACAGTCCATTTTGTTTGCTAAAGTTCTCAACAATAAAAAAAGTTAGTACTCTAATGTAATTGCATGTGGCACAATAATCTATGCCAATTTTGGGATAGTCAACTGCAGTCCTCGGTCATCTTTATACTCACTGGCATACATAAAAGATGTAGTATAGTGAATATATGGTACAATATTGACAGCTGTTATTGATATATCATTAATTTGTTGTTTTAAAAAGTGTAACTTGCTTACCTGATAGCAGATATACATATCCCTAATTACCACTGAAGTCCCTATGGCCCAGGGAAGTGACTGTTTGTCAACAGCTGTGTTTCAATTTTTTTCCCATATCAAGCTGACCACAGCTGTGATAATTTTCAAATTAAAATCATTATTCTGGAAAGTTTTCATACTTTTGCTTTAGTTTACATAATATAAAGATGCTACATTGTTTTATCTATTCTCCAAGTAGATTATCATATACTTCTAACAAAACATCCCAGCAATTTTATATTACTCACTTAATATTAAGTATTTTATTGGACAGTAGAGTCAAATAATGGTAAAGAACACATGGGAATGATATCTAAAATTTATTGAGTCTTTATTATATACTAGTCTAAGCATTTTGTTAGTCACAATTCTTTCAGTCCTAAGAATGAACAGGAAGTACTCTTTATTTCTTTTACATTTACAGTTACCTGACTATCTCATATCTTTATTGTAACCCTTATTCAATATAGTCCATACCTCTAAACATCGGAAAATATTTGAAGCACATACACACATAATCACACATACACATACACACTGCTCAATATTACATATTATTATTGTTATACACAAATCATTATTTCAATAATTCCAAATGAATCAGTATAAATTTAAAGTTCTGCTGTAATTCTCTTTATTAAACACACTCTATAATGATATAATGTCCCCAAGAGGAAGATGAGAACAACAGAAACACTAAGGTAACAGAAAATTCTATTCACAGTTCCATGTTTCTATTTATATTAACTCAGTTTCCAACAAATCACTCTTCTAAGTCTAAAGAAGTGTGAGGTAATATTATCATTACCATCATTTTAGAAATAATGAAACAGGAAATACATAAGCAAATGGTCCAAGGTCACACTGTAAAGCGAATTGTTGAAACCAGATATTCTGGCTCCCAGATGAAGTACCTACGATAATTGGATAAATGCACACAGATAATGAGAAGATGGCAAGCTAAGGCAGAAAGGAAAAGGACTTGAGGTCTGTGCATATCTTGGTCTGAATGTCACTGGGGCACTTTCAGACTGTGATGTTCCCAGAAAGTCAATTAAGCATGACAAGGCTCAAAGTCATCAGTGTGACTGAGTGATAAATCAGGGTTGCAGTGGAAATGAGAATACATTTCAGAGATCCAATACCAGTCATAAATCAAGGCAATATCTAGCATCCAGTGCACTAGTTATGTGCTTTTGAATGCCTGAAGATGTTTTTGTATTACAACATTGTGATGTTCATGTTGCATTATTGTACATAGCTTTACCCTCCAGCAAGGATCTTTTGGCACAAATAAAGAAGCCAAAATTGACTTCCTGCAGAAATTCCCATTTCAGATAGTTTCATATTTGTGCCTATTTTTTTCTTTCTGTTTCAGAAATAAGAACCACACATCGATAGTCTTTGAAAAGTTTCTGGGTAGTCATATTTTTCCAGGCTCTTGATCACTATTAAAACATATTTATCAAAGTGTACTCAACAACTTATATGATAAAAATAACTACAAATTTAGCAGTTTGAATTTTCTCTTCCTTAGAACTTTTTGGTTGCTTTTGAGTAGAACTGTGTTATTATAGCTACAAGTCAGATTTCATTTCCTCTGATTATCTTTAGCTACTTGTCCATAGATGAAAATAAGTATCATTTGACTTTTCAAATTGGAGAACACTTGGGGTGCAAATTACCTGTTGATTTTAATAAAGTTAAGAAGGAAAGATTCTTGTAAACCATATTGCAGTTATAAAGCAATGCATCTGAACTATGAGAAAAAATTACCATTTCTTTTTTCGATTGTATTTTCTACTGCAATTGTGACTTTTGGATTGATAAATTGGCATTTCTGTGAGGCACTTTTCTGATCACTGAGTGATGTGGTAGGGCCCAGCCCCCTGTGGGTGGTATCACAGCTGGACAGATTGTCCTATGTTGTATAATAAAGAAGGCTCTGCACAGGTCAGGATAGCAAGCCAATAAGCAACATTCCTCCATGGTCTGTGCTTTTGCTCCTACTTCCAGGTTTCTAATTTTAGTTCTGCCTTGAGTTCCTGTCCTAATATCCCTCAATGATGAATTATGACCTGGGAGATATAATAAATCTTTTCTTCCACAACTTGGATTTGGTCACTGTTTTTATCACAATAGAAAGTAACTAGGAGAGAAAGCACTGTCAGGAAAAATGGGGTATTGCTGTGATTGATCTAACCATGTTGTTTGGGGAGGATTGTGGAAGTTTTTGGAGTCTTGGGCTGAAAAAGCCAGGGAGTGGTTGGACCCTTATGAGCTGTTCTATGAGAACTTGGAGAAATGTAGATGAACACAGACCTGACTTGTGAAGCTTCAAAGGGAAGCAAGGCCTATATCAGAGCTCTTGGTGTCTGATATATTTTATATTAACAACTTTTGGAATTTGAACCTTTTGTGCTTTACTGGGATAAGCAATGCTAGTCAGCTCAAGCTGAAAACTCAGCTGAATAACTAGAGGTCAGCACTGTTGATGGAAGTCTCCTGAGAAGTATTTCCTCAGGGTCAGAATGTAGAAGCGGTGACCCAGAGGCAGCCAAGGCTGCACAACAAAATGGCGGCAGAACTTAGCACTGTGTCTCCCAGGTGGTATTGGTTATAAAGGTGTTAAGGGTCATGGAAAAGATTTGAGGCTTGGCAGTGTATGAGGCCAGAAGAGGCCAAAGGTGGAGGTGTAGAAGAGACCCCTGCTTATTGGCGATACAAGGACCATGGTTGACCACCAAGGGCAGTTTTAGGTTTGGAGTAGAGCCAGCCTGAACCTATAAGTTGTGTGTACTGTGGATGGCAGAGCCAAAGTGGTGCTTTCCCACTCCTTTGGAGCCTGGAAGATTGTGAGTGAATCCCAGATGTCAACCATTGATTTGCATTGCTGGACTTCAGTTATACTTAAGTGTGCCCAGGTCTCACCTTCTGAAATTAGGAAGTATATTACTTGTTTTTGGATTTTGCAGTTCACAAATGAAAGACTTTTTCAAGTCTTGAAACTTTTAAACTGTTTGATTTAAAAAAGGAAGTAGGACTTTTAAAGTTGGACTGTTGTATGTTGTTATATTAATATTAATACATGATCTTGAGGATAAGAAAAGGAAAGGTTATTTTAATAGTAATGTGTTTGTGTGTGAAGTTGACAAGGGGTCAGTTTTGCTGGGTAGCTTCAAATGTCAGCTTTCATCTTGGAAGACGGACCCACAGTTGCGGAATTATCTCTGTTGGACTGGCCTGTGACCATGTCTGTGGAGAATTGAATAATGATGACATTATTATTAATAACAACCAAGCCCAATGTGGTTTTGCCACCCCTGCCTGGCAATTCTGTGTTGTATAAGAAAGCAGGCTGAGGACAGGTAAGTAGAGCAAGTCAGTAAGCAGCATTCCCCCACTCCAGCTGCAACTTCTAGGTTCCTTCCCTGAGCTCCTGTCCCGACTTCCCTCAGTGATAAACTGTGACCTGAGAAATTTAAAATAAAACATTTTCCACCCTGAGTTGGTATTCATCAATGTTTTTCTCAACAATAGAAAGTAACTAGGACTCATAGGAATAGCATAAATTTCTAACAAGTTGTACTGGAAGATAATTACAAACATTAAGTATGTTTCTTATTAAAAATATAGCTACATATCTGAAGAGATACCTTTAAGGACACATTTATAGGGAAGATGAATGAAAGCATATAATACACTTCAGGAAAAAGAGGAGAAAAAATAGAAGTTTATTTGAATCTTTAAAACATGAGTATCTTAAATATAAAAGAATAGATTATAATATTTTAAAGAAAAGACATAACACTGTATTTTTTTATTATTTTTATTTTATGTGTATGCATGTATTGCCTACATGTAGGTAAGTGCACTCATGTCATGCAATGCCTGCCGCAAAGAGAAGAGGCTGTCGGATCCCCTGGAACTGGAATTACAGACAGTTGTTAGCTGCCTTGTGGGTGCTGGGATTCGAACTGGGGTCTTCTGCAAGAACAGTCAGTGTTCTTCACTGCTGAACCTTCTCTCCATCTTAAACATAAAAGTATAGATTATAATATTTTAAAGAAAAAAATATAACACTGTAGTTTCTAAAGTCAAACTAATTCTGGCAATCATTTTAATTAAATTTCTTCTTAGGATTTTCAAACTTTTATTGTTTTAAACAAATTAGAGAACATCAAAATTAATCCTTTATAATTCTAACAAAATTAATAGTATATCTACTTAGTTCAAATATAGGCGACAATATTTTTTATCATGAATCTTATCAATTTTTAAAAATTTGATATATCTGTTGTTGAATACCATTGGAATTGTTGGTGATACTGAAGCAACATATTTAGGAAATTATTCACAGCCTAAATGATGTTTTGCTAACAGGAAATCAATAGTGGCTCAATTCTGGAGAATCATTGTTCAGAGTTTTTTCATTTCCTGATTAATTTCTGCTAATGCCTGTGCAATGAGACTGCTTGCCTTGCTGAAACTATAGGCTAATTATGAAATTTCTCTCTGTAACCCCACTACTAGACCTAGAACAGGTAAGATAAAAGCCATCACAGTCACAACTTGACAGGGACTTAAGAGACATAGTTGGTGGGGAGACCCCAAGCCACTCGATAGTTGGAGTGAGGAATAGTAAAGGGGAAATCCACCCAATGAACTTACTCCAGAGAAATTGCCAAGCAAAGCTTGAAATGCAGTGGAATCGCATAAAAAGAGCCATCTTACAGGGCTCCTCTTGCAGTGAGCAAAAAGATGCTGGATCCAATTGAACAATTTTAAAGTGGTAAGTAACAATAAAATCAATGCATAAGCATCTTTGTAGAATGACAAAGGAAACTGGTAATGCTGGGTCTGCATGAAACAATCTGAATTTTATGAGTAGCATCATCTTTAGTAACATTAACATATTTGTTATATCTTATAGACAAGTCCATGAGTTTATTAGCTAATAGGTAATGTACTGCTTCTTTCCCTTCATATACATTAAATATCATATATACATCCTGATAGCTACTGTCAATGGAACCCAGAAATTTTGTTTGTCCATGGATCCTCAGAGAGATTTGTATTTAAAGCAGCACTGTAATAAACGTCATCCTCAGACACTCCCTTTTTAATTTTGGTACATCTATATTATCCTGAATTTGAACATAGGCTGACATTTTGTAAATTTCATAATTTTCCTTATTATTTTGTTGGCATAACAAAGAACCGGGCCAGCTCAGGCTGCCTGCCATAAGGAAGGGGGAAAGGGCTTCCAAGTACGTGTTGGCCCAGTGCAGTTGGGCGTGGCAATGACAAACTACTGAGAGACATCTGCCCAGAGATGGACTGCCATTGGATATTGTAGGACAGCGTGGGAAACCGTGATTGGCTAGCCAACCCCGTATAACCCCAAAGGCTCCAGGAATAAATGAGTCTGCAGCAGCTTGCCCTCTGCTAGCTTACACCGGACTCCTGGTGTCTGTGTTGTGACTGTCTGTGTCGTGACTCGGTGCCTCTCACACCCATATCGTCAGGGACCCTGTGTCCCCCTCTGGCTGCCTCCTGGGGAGGACAGTAACAACTAACGCCTGAACAGCCACCCTGCCCTTCGGCAGTGGCAAGGTGCCCCCAGGCTGGTTACAGGTGACTAGGTAGGACCCTTTCTGTTTTGTGTGCTGACGGCTGTTCCAGAATGGGCAGCTCCCTCCTCTTCTCCTTTCCTGTGTCAGTCTCCTCCTCCTGCTTGGAAGGCACACCTCGCCTCACGGTCTGGAAGTCCGTGTTGGCCCCTCCCCACCTTTGGTTCCTCCTGGTGAAATCATATGAGGGTCTGACGCCCCCACCCCCCCAACCCCCCACTTCCCCGCACACCCCCACTCCACCCCAGATTTTGGAACCCAGGCAAGGCCATTGGCTGAGCCTTTCCGGAGACACCGCACGGGCATTAGGACGTGGTGTAAAGACCCATGGAAGCTCCCCGCTAAGCACCAGACACTCAGGTCCTGAACATTCTGTCTGTATGTCTCAGTAGGCCCAGACCTGATCTGCTTAATAATCATAGTAGATCTAGTACTTTACTTCTCCACCCTTCCCCGATAAGAGGACTGCCCCCCCGCCAGCCTAAGCACCAGCCTTTCAGTTTACAACTGCTTAAACACCCTCTTCCCATAATGGGCAATCTCCCACCTCATCAGAAGGAGCCACAATGACAGGCCCTCAAAGCTCTACTTCTGCAGCACGGTTTTAAGGTGAAAATGGAAGGCCTTAATGGCTTTTGGAAGGAAACCCTCGTCTTGGCCCCCTGGATTAGCCTGGAGAACATCTGGGACTCAACTTTTTGGTCTTGCATTCTCTTTCTTGCAAGGAAGCGTGAGGTCCACGAAGGGCATATTCATACTGCTCTATTTTTTCCTATCCTTCTGGCTATAATTGCCAGTCTCAAGGGTTCTTCCATGGAGGAAGTCATCACCCAACATAATGAGAGTTGTAAAGAGGACCTCAGACTTTCCCTACAAGCCTTGTTCCTCTCATCCACAAATGATGATTCTGATGAGGATGAGGATCGGCCTATTGATGATACACTCCCCCTGTCCCTCCCCCCATCTACTCCTGGGTTGAACTCTGTCCATACCATCCCAGCCACACCCATACTACTGCTCATTCATCTCCGAACACAGCAAAGGCCACCATCCCCCGCGTCCCCCATCTCCCCCCACACACCTTTCCTGTTAATATGGGGCAGGGGCAGGACGTAGCTCGTAGCTGCAAGGCCCTGGATCCCCACACCTCTTACTGATTTGGCTCTCATCCAAAAGGCAGCACAGAAGTCTGGCGTCGACTCCCCATACTTTGAACAGGTTCTCCTTCAATGGGCAGCTCATCTCCAAACACATGATGATTGGTACTCTCTCTTAAAGAGAGTGCTCCAGTCCAAGGAGTTCCTCCAATGGAGAGCTGCCTATAATGACCTGGATGAGACACAGGCCTGCCAAAACCTCCAATTGGGGATCCCTATTACTCTGGACATGCTCCTTGGCATAGGCCCCTATATGGACCTCGTGGTTCAGGCCACAGTGGGCATTCATGCCTACTATGACCAGGTTAAGTTCCTAGCCCTGCAGGGTCTTAAAGTCTACCTTCCCCAGAAACCAGAGACTTCCTTCCATAATTTAGTACAAGGCCCTTCTGAGGCCTTAACAGAATTCCTTACTTAAGTCACCGAGTTGGTGGACCAGTGCACCCCACCCAGACCAGCCAGGGATGTATTAATCAAGCAATTGGCTTGGGAAGGGGCATCCACGGCAGCTCATAGTGCCATTGCTGCCATTCGTAATGAGGATCTCCATAAATGGATAGTTGCCACCAAGGATTTAAATCCCCTGGCAGCTCCCTTCGAGGCCTTGACTGCCTCCACACAAGCTTTGAAAATGGACCACAACACCCCCCCCTGCAACATACTTGTTGGGGTTGCGGCCTACCCAGACACCTTCGTAGATCATGCCCTGCTGCTAACAAACCCCCTCAAGACCCCATACCTCCTGCCCCAGATATCGAAAGGGCTACCATTGTGCCAAGGACTGTAGGTCAACAACACCTTTAGACTTCCCCTGGGGCAACCCTCAGCCCCTCAAGTAGGAGGGAGGCCTCCACAAATATGGTGGACGCTGCCCACTTTCTGTGTTCTTGGATGGGGTAAATTCAAAGGGGTTGCAGACACTGGTGTAGATGCCACTATTGTCTCTACCAATGATGCGCTCCATAAAACTCACTGGGTGTTCACACCAGTCCCCAATATCAAGGGTGTCAGCAGCCTCCAAGCCACCAGGCAGGACAAGAGGCCTGATATGTGGGAGGAACATGATGGTAACACAGGAAAATTCCTCCCCCTGGTGGCGGATATCCCTAACACCCTCTGGGGAGAGATATCCTTGCTGACATGGGCGCTGCCTTGACAAATGAAGATAAAGCCTTTTATGATGATGTCATTACTCATGATGCCATGGGTCTTTCTGGATGCTCAAATATTTCCAGTCCATCTAATGTTCATCTTCACCCCCAATTCTAGGGGCCACAGCTCAACCTCCTATTGCTCCCACATGACTCGAGTGGGATACCTTACAACCTATCTGGGTTGAGCAGTGGCCTAGTCTGGAACACAAGCTTTCCATACTCAAATTCCTTGTTCAGGAGCAGCTTGACCTTGGCCACATTGAGCCCTCTATCAGCCCTTATAACTCCCCCATTTTTGTCATCAAGAAGAAGTCTGGTAAATACAGGCTCCTCCATGACCTCCGTCAGGTCAATAAACACATGCTTAAGATGGGCTCTTTCCAAACAGGCCTCCCTCATCCCGGGGCTATACCTAATTCCTACCACTTAGTTGCCCTGGATATCAAGAATTGCTTCTTCTCCATCCCATTAGCAGATGAAGACAAACCCTACTTCGCCTTTATAATCTGGGAACCCAACCACTCCAAACCCACCAAAAGATATCAGTGGAAGGTTTGATACAGGGGATGGAAAAATATCCCATCCATCTGCCAATTGTTTGTTTCCTCTGTGACGTCAAGGATACACTCCGAATGCATCTTCATACATTACACGGATCATCTCTTGACTGCTTATCCCTCCAGGACAGCCTCCCTGGACCTCCTCAAACTGCTTCTTGAAGACCTTAAAAGCTTTGGGTTGTCCATTGCTAAGGAAAAGATCCAAGTCCTGACCCCCTTTTGCTTCTTGGGGTTTAAAATATCCTCCAATGTTCGACCACTTGCCCCGGCTCTCCTAATACAGGATCAGTACTCTCTCAATGACCTCCAAAGACTCTGCGGTCAAATTAATTGGCTCAAACGCTTTCTCCCGTTTCCTCCATTGATCTCCTTCCCCTTTTTGACCTACTTAAGACCATGAACGATCCCTCTACAAAAATCTGCTTGTCCCCCAGGTAGTGGGACTGTTGAGCAAAATATCTCACTCCCTTCTGTCTATGACACTTGCGAGATATGATCCCTACTCCCGATCTTGAACATAGTTCTTTGGACAGGAGGTGCACCCTTGGCAGTAATTTGGCAACACCAGTCTCTGCTCTGCTGAGTGCACGGCTCTTGGTCCCAAACACATAAACTCTTTACAAAAGTGGAGATGATGCTCCTCCTGGCAATCAAGATTTGCAATTACAGCGATAAAATTTACACCATCAAAGATAATTCTATCCCTTCCCTTGTTGGAGCTACAATCCCTCTTTAGGAATGACCCCCTCTTCCACTGCTTGATGGCAGGATTTTCCAACTAAATAGATAACCACATCCCTGCCAACAAAGTGCTCCAATCTCGTGCTAATTCACCCCTGAAGACCAACCACTTTTCCCGGCCCTCTAGCCAACTGATCGCAGTGGTGGCCCCAGAGGTCACAGATGCTAATAAACACACATTTGGTGTTGTTATAAAAAGACCTACCTGACCTGATGAGGCTTTCAAATTCCCCAACCCATATTCCGTCAAACTTGGGGAATTACAGGCCATTCTTAAACTCTTGGAGGCATGCCAACAAGAGCCCGTTAATATCTTTTCTGACAGCAACTACACCATCCAGATGACAAAGTTCCTCCCTTTGACAAATCCCAGGCCTTCTACCCTCCCCATAGATTTGGCCATCATGGCCTTAAAATTCCTAATGGACAAAAGATCTCACCCATGGTTCATTGAACATGTATGGTCACATTCTGAACTGCCTGGCTTTATTGCCAACGGCAATGCACAAGTTGACAGACTCATTGCAGCCTTGTCCTTACCACCCTTGGAACAAGCCAGGAGACTACACCAAAAATTTCATTTATCTCCATCGAGTCTATGGACCCTCTACCCAGAGCTATCATTGAGCCAGTGCAAACACCTTACTTGTACATGCAAGGCTTGTGGCCTTCATTACAGCCTCTAGGAGTAAATCTCAGAGGTCTTACACCAAATTCCCTGTGGCAGATTGATGTTACCCATATCCTGTCCTTTGGCAAGCTCAAGTTTGTATAAGTCGCCATAGACACCTATTCCAAGTTTGTCTATGCCATTGCCCTCTATGGAGAGATGGCCTCCCACCTTATCAAGGCCATTAAATCTTCCATGTTGATCATGGGTATACCTCGGGCAATCAAAACAGATAACCGCCCTGTATATACCTCTGGCAAGTTATGCCCAGTTCTCTTCCTTCACGGAGTCCTGGGGTATCAAGCATTCCACTGGAATCTCCTATAACCCCCAAGGGCAACCATTATAGAAAAAAACAACAGCTTGTTAAAGAACTCATTCTGAAACAAAGCTCCAATATGTTACCCAGGGACCCTCACTTGATACTTGTAGAAGTTCTCTTTACCCTCAACTTTCTCACCTTTGAAAAAGCAAGAATGTCTCCTGCTTACAAGCATTGGAGATCCCAACCTGCTAAGACCTCCCTACCCTTACTCCGCTGGAAAGGCACTCTCACTGGTGCTTGGCAGGGGCCCCACCCTCTCTTAAGACAGAGCCAAGGATATACTTGTGTCTTTCCAGAGTCCTCACAAACTCTGATCTGGGTCCCTGCCCACAACATTGGCCCTGAAGTTGATGCTGGGATTGTCGCCGAAAACCAAGATGTTACAGGGAGCCACTTACCAGCTATGAACTCCCGGGGAGCCAATGTATAACATATTGTCAGCTAGCTCTCATCCATGAAGTGTGCTTTCTTTTTCTCTAGCCCTCACAGGCTCCTCAATCTGCCTCCAATACACCCTTCCTGTTGACACTAGATGCCAGCCCAGCTACGTCATGGAACCCCTCATGCCTCCTTTGTGACAAGCCTTTTCACGAGGATGGCGGGTAGTCAATGACGGGTAAGACCTCAATAGCTGAGGCAACCTAAGACAGGCACCACCACTCGAGGTGATCCCCTGAGGCCTGGGGTCAACAAGAGTATGACACAGAACCATGTCTCCCAGGGTCACATGTATTTAAAACAAAAAAGGAGGATATGTATGGCATAACAAAGAACCGGGCCCAGCTTAGGCTGCCTGCCATAAGGAATGGGGAAAGGGCTTCCACATACATGACGGCCCAGAGCAGTTGGGTATGGCAATGACAACTTGCTGAGAGATGATCTGCCTGGAGACAGACTGCCATTGGATATCCTAGGACGGCATGGGAAACCATGATTGGCTAGCCAGCTCCTTATTACTCCAAACGATTCGGGGAATAGATGAGTCTGCAGCAGCTCGCCCTCTGCTTGCTTTCACCCAGCTCCCAGTGTCTGTGCCATGATTCCATGCCTCTAACCCCCATATCAGAAGGGACCCTGTGTCCCCTTCTCGCTGGCTCCAGGGAAGGACAGTAACATTATTTCTTTTTAGACATATCAGTGATATTTCCCCAAGTCCCTTCATATTAACAATATTTATATAATCTAACAGGTCTCAGAAAAAATTTGTTCCTGTAAGAAAAGTTTAGAGAAATGAGTATTTTAATTTATATAAATGTTGACAGTCTCTAGTGATGGCAGAGTTATGGTAATATACTGTGAATTTGTCACAAGATTAATATGTTCAACTACATAAGTTGAACTACAACAATAAACAATTAATTCTGTTATGTAGACTTTTGGATTGTGTGTAGGGTTTTTATTTTTGGCCCTGCATAGGCTGTTTGATCTCAACTAGTACCATTAGTGAAGAATGTAGGCATGTTAGTGATTGTAGAATAGTTTTGGATTATTTGATTTGTAAGGTATAAGAATGAAAATAATTTGTATTAAGGATAATGTCAAATTAAAACATTTAAAAAATCAGAAAGAATAATTAGTAAAGAAGTGATTTTTTTAATTTTGTTTTTATGAGGTTAAGTGTAATTTCCAAATAAAATATAAACATGGAATTTATAATTGTTAAAAAATTAAAACACATTTTTCTAAATTTAAAAGATTATACAATCTTAAACCTATTTCTCTTTTGTTATCCTAGGAAATTTTATTTTATGTTATTGGAAAAATATAGGCAAGGAGTTTACTTAGTCTTTGTGTTTAAAGTAATAGGAATTTTTTATTTTGGATTTTTTAATTACTTAATTGTATTTTATTTTTGAAAATCAATTATATAATTTACCTTTATTTTAGGAAAAAGAATGACTACAAAGACCAAGGAAGCAAAATACTTTTTATAAAATGAAAGCAAAAACCATAAGTGTTTATGTTATAAATGTGAGAATAGACAGGACTGGAGAGATGGCTCAGTGGTTAAGAACACTGGATGTTCTTGCGGAAGTCCTGGGTTTGAATCCCAGCACCCACATAGCAGCTAACAATTGTCTGTAACTCCAGTCCCATGGGATCTGACAGCCTCTTCTGATCCCCACAGGCATTGCAAGGCACGGGTGTACTTACCTATGTGCAAGCAATACATGCATACAAATAAAATAAAAATAATAAGTGATTTTTCAAAAAGTTAAAAAAAATGTATATATTTATAATAAATATTAAATGTAATTTTGTTTTTTGGATGACATGTAATAATAACTGCAATGTTTCAAGCAGGTATAAAAGCATGTGAGTAAAATGTTTTGGCTTAGGTACTTAAAAACTCATTGTGACTATGGAAATATTTTATTTACAGAAATGTATATTTTACCTGAAAAATTAGGGTATTTTCTTGATCCCTTAATATTTGAATTTTTATGAAGCTGTACCCAAAATTATTTGTTAATTTTATGTTTTTAAATGTTGTATTTAATATATTGGTTGGCAGTGTTTTAGTTTTTAGATGATGGGGTGATGTGTAACTATCTGAAATAAGATAGCATGTACATACTAACACTTAAAATCACCATTCCAATTGGGATTGCATATTGGAAAACCTAAGGAAAAAATCTTGAAAGAATAAGCAGGGGGTCATATGTTAAAGAGATCAAATAGTAGTCTATTTGATAGTAATGGTTCTATTTTTTTAAAACAAGCTGAAAATCATGAAAATACTTGTGTATGACTATAGGGAAAACCTGTTTAGAATATTACTTTGTAAAATATTGAATAGAAAGTATTATAGAAATCTCTATTTTTGTTTCCAGTATTAAACAATTTTTATTATAAGCATAATATTTAAATAGTCTTTAATAAATATTTAGATTATAAATAATTTGTTTTGTTGTGGTGATGCTCTTAGCTGTACAAAATGATTGAAACAACATATATGTGTGTATGTATGTTTGTATAAAATGATTATGAAAATGTGTAATGAATAACAGCATTAAGAATTTTTGCTTTTTTACAGTAACTGAGGTTTATGTGTGAAAAATCTATTAAGAATATATAATCCAAGTTTTGCTTGAGGATTTAAAGAGATTTCATGTTATAGTATAGGCTATTCCTCATTAATTAACTTGTTCTTTGTAAAAACCTAATATTTTTCATTAATAAACTTTTTGTAAACAAGAAAAGAAATAGTAGCAATGTTTTTTTTAACTTTCCAAAATTTATCTAAGATAATTAATCAATCACCTTCAGATTTTGAGAATCTCCAAGATTTTGAGAGAGTTATTTATCATAACCAGTTTTTCTGGAATTAAAGCAAAATTGAAGACTCGTTGAAATGTAAGCTATTAATTAAGAATCAAGTCAGAAATAGTAAACAGACCATAAATTACAAGTGTCATGTAGTACAAGGAGATTTTAAAGTTAATTTTGTATATAACAAAATGTCTTTGTACTAAATTAATTAAAGATAAATTAGAGTCTAAATTTCTTTCTTTGGGTTCATTTTTGCTCCCCTATAGACATCAGCATTTGGTTTTGCAGCCAAGCCAATGAAATTAGAACTAAGGTCAAGGCCCACTGATTTTTGGTTTATTTATATTTTTGGTGGCCATTTGAGAACAGGGGCTATCTCTGTTAAATGACCTTATTCCCAGGAGGGGAAGTGGTAGCAGAATTTATCCTTAGGATGATGGCATATGCCTTTTTGCCAGTACAAAGGGGCAGGTTGGCGAAGGCTGGCTACAGAGTGCTCTTTGATTTATCTTGCTGTTTAGTTGGGGTTTTTTGACATTGTTCATCCCTGGTTCAAACATTAACAAACAACCTAGTCCAGTCTGGGGCTCTGGTCATAGGCTGGGAAAAGATTTTCTAACATTTGGGCATGTGATTACTAAATCAGCTGGGAAAAGCAGATTAACCTGTAGTTCATCTTACTAGACAAATGCCAAACTATTCACTTATTAGGCCCCAGACTAAGGAATCATATCTAAGAGTAAATCCCAGAACAGCAATCTGAGCCACCAGTGGTTACTGCAGGTAATGCTTGGTCAAGGAAGAGAGTATGGGTTGTCATTTGGCTGACCCAGGCTGGCTGGAGTTCCAAGTCCTTGATGCTGCGGTATACTGCAGGCATTTTCAGAGGGCAGCAGGGAGTCTGTAGACAAAGGACAGAGGTGAGTCCACCTCTTCTGTCCTTGAGACAGATAAAAAAAAAGAAAAGACAGGACAACACTGATAGGATTCATTCCTTAGTACATTATTTTATACTCAAAAGAAGTATTCAACCACTCAAGCGCATTTAAAGAAAGATGACCAAAAAAGAAAAAATTCTCATTTTCTCATGAGAGACAGCACTAGAAAACTGAATTTAGAGGGAAGATTCCTTGCTATTACCCCTCTCTTCCTATAAAATCTTTTGATCACCTGCCTTTGAAGAAGTAGGCATCTGTAAGGCTTGAGTAGCCAAATTTATAAAATTACAGAGACCAATCATTTCAAGGGATAATTTTGTTTTATCTGTGTGCCTGTTTTAAATGTGTGCAGCATAGCTTTCCATTGCTGAATATATAACATGCTTTAAAGAAGTAGGCAGAAAAATTATTTATCTATATATTCAGAAAATTCAAAAAAATTCTTTTCATTTTAACTCTCAATGCTTTAAGCATCCTATGGAATAAGCATATGCAATCCTCCCCTTTACTTTTATCTTGTGTCATAGTTACTCTGGTATCCTGGAGTGAGACCTTTGCACACTTAAAAGAGCTCCATTCTTCTCCAGAAGTTAGATTTCCTATGCTTCAGTCATTGGGAGTCCATTTCAGGTCCCTTTTTGGGTACCATGTGTAGCCCTCCTGTTTGACAGGTGCCAAAGAACTAAGATTAGACAAGGTGTCCCCTGGCTATTTTGCTCTGGAGCAATTTCACTGCCCTCCTAAGAACCTTCAGTGAAAGCTTATGGTTTGATGTTCACATAGAGTTTACATATGATAAGAGCTCAAGCAATGCAAAACACAAAGGAATTTTTCCAACATAACAGTGAGAAAAGAGCATAGCGTGCCCAATTTAAGGCTTTGGTGACTAGCCCAGTAACAGACCTCTTTTGATGTATGCAGAAATATATAAAGAAGTCGGGGGGCAATCCACCTGTCTCAGCATTCTAGAGACAGCTGTCTAATTGGTCTGTTCCCAGCATCCTGGGAGCAGACAACCCCTTCCTCAAGTTTCCACATCAACAAAGTCCCTAGAAATATGCTAACAATTAGTGAGCCATGTTCCAGTAGTCCGCTAACTATTAGTGAGCAGAGAAATATTTTCCTTAAAAGACAAGGGGGTGTCCTGCAATTACCAACTATAAAGGGTAACACTATTATAGAAAAAGTGGTCAGTCATTTGAGATGATATTTGACCTAAATTATACCTTAACCTAATGGACATTTATAGATGCAACATTCATTATCTCATAATGTACACCATTTTCAAGTGTAAAAGGGTATTCATTATAATAGATGATATTATGTAACACAATACAAATCTATGAAATTTTAAAGAAATAGGATTTACCTCAAGGGTAGAATACTTATCTAAAAC
>NW_008334950.1:499636-525112 GCF_000622305.1 Nannospalax galili | reverse complement strand
TCTCATTCTAATATTTGAACATGAGTAAAACATGCTCTTTATATTAATATCCTTATGTTAAATTTCTTACTGCTAAAGTAAGATGTAGCTGATGTCTAAAAGATAAAATCCAGCAATGTACTGAATTTACTTAATATAGTGATATTTCTGATATTTTTCCTTGATCCTTAATAGAGTCCTCCAAATGATCACTGTCTTCTCAATAGATAGTTATCTGTGTATTTCAATTTCTTTCTCATTATGCAAAGAAATATTTGGGAAAATGGCAGTTTCAATTTCTTCTCTTGATAGAAAAAACTCAGAGGAAAAGATTTGATATAGTTTGTACCTCATATACACATGTGATAACTGTGAAAATTTAGTGTGTATTATCAAATAGGTTAGTCTTGATAACAATAACTAACTATACATTTCACAAAGAATAACTTTGCATATTTGTATCATGAGGAACTGATGAATTTTGAGGTGATGCAAATATGCATTCTAAATTAAATATCAAATAATATTTACATGCATTGAAACAGTTCATTAATCCATATTGTAAGAACTGTGTGTTATCCATCAGTTAAAAATAAACTTAATAGAAAGGGAGGATAGAATGTTATATAACTTCAAATTTTCCTAGTACAATTGAGGCAAGTAAGATTTTCCATGAATTTGACTAATAAAGACTCAACTTTTCTAATGGAAGAAAATAGTTTTTCTTTTAATTTTTACAAAAACTTTATTGAGAATTTCATGCATGCATATAAGGTGTTTTGATCAAATCCATGCCCACTTCCTCCCCTCCAACATTCCCCCCTCTGAAGAGGTAACCTTAAAATCTTTTAAAGATTATATACAAGATCCCAAATACTTTTGATATTTTTGCCCTTGGAACAGAGTATATTGCTAACAGTCTCAACGACATTTTGACTTTTAGCCAAGAAACTGGCTACATTTCTTTAGGGTCTTTTTACCTTAACTGCCTAGCCAGTTCCTACCTCCTATTCTTATCACACCATCCTCTGAAATGGTTACCCAAATTGCTAATAGGAAATAGGGATGCCCACTGCTCTGGCTTCTTCCATGCTGAACAGGGACACAGGGTTAGGCAATTGGAGTACCCCTTCAGTGGGTCTATCTAAAAGACTCCAAAATTACATAACTCTTGTTTCTAAGGCGAGAAGAAAGTCCTTGAATCATGAATAGGAGATGTGAAGAAGTAAAGGCAAGAGTAATTAGAATTACAAGTACTAGACACGGAACTAGAAAAAAAGTCAGAACAGGGCAATTTTCAAATGTTCATATGATAGTCCGTTGGAGTTTCTTGACAAGGGCTTCCAAAAGCATCCCTCTATTGGGTTCTTCCTCATTAGAAAATAGGTTTTGTATTGAAAATGAAGAGCTTTTCTTTTCACCTCTTTTCACCTCTTTTCAGATTGATTTCTACATTGCACTTGTCCCATGTCTTTAAAGCAGCGTCCTGTACTCTGTGTGTATAGAAGCAACTGGCCTGTATTTTATGTCAATAGCATCATGAAGTATCAATGCTGTTTTTGAGCAAAAAGATAATTTTTAAAAAGTATTCTCAGTTTTTTTGCCAGATGGCCATTAAGCCATTTAAAAAATCAAAAATTTGAGATAGAAAAAAAATGGATTAAGATTTTAGGGTGGACAGTTTCCTAAGAACTAATGATGACAGCTCAGATAGCTTCAGATATCTGATTTAATATGTTGTTTCCAGCTACCAGTGCATCACATGCACATGCTGGGAAATCATGAGTCTCATGCTAGCCCATGCAGATTTTCCAAGATTATGACAAAGCTGTGAACTATGTCTAATTCGTCATTCTACCATCTGTTTAGTATGGATTTATGACTAGTTACTGGCTTGGAGTAAGCAACTTTTATAGTCTCTGTTCATTCTGAACAGTGATCTGTAAAGTTCCACACACAGAGCCTCAGCAGGACGTCCACAACTCAGTCAGCACCAGGCTTAATACAGATTCAATGCAGTAAAAAAAAAATTAAGATTTATATCCAGCTGTGGCCAAATTGTAGCTCACTCCTTTAACTTGTCTTTCTCAAAAGCCAGTATTGCAAAGAAAACAGCTGCATGGGTAATACCACACTTTCCTTATTAACCGTGTTCATATAAATACTTCCAGAGGGAGATTTGTACTTGAAAGTGATGACTGACTACAACATTGAAGTTAATTTACTGAAATTGCAAACCATGTTTATAGCATTAGATCCCTAGTAGTCTGATAATAAGATGTGAATTATTGTTGATATTTCTGCATGATTTCTATAATCTCCAATGCTCTAACAAAATTACATGCGTAATAGTTCTCTTTCATATTTTGTTCTATGTACTTGCATAAATGGACAGAATTTTTGTAATTGCCGTAGAGTATACTATGTAAGTCTGGATAGGCGTCAACTTCGAATCATCATAACAGAATACGAGAGAAAAATCAACATATAAAGAGGAATGGATTGCTTTGATTTATAGTTTCAGGAATTTCAATCAAAGACCACCTTTATCTGTTGCTTTGATGTTTTTGGAAAGGCAGAATATCATAACAGGAAACTTGTAGAAGAGCAAAGCTGCTCGTTTTGTGGTGCCCAGAAAGCAAGGTAATATTTCTAATGACCTAGATTCTTCCATGTTTCCCACTTTTAGAAGCTCAGATTACTTACTATTGAAACCACAGGTTCTAGCACATGAACATTTCTAAGATATACAAATCCAAATCATAAGTCTGGCAGTATTTGTAGAAGACTATTTCTTATACATTTATATTTAGATGATCTTATAATTTCTGAGGATGTGAACTCAACAATGTGTTATGAAAAAGCAAAAGGAAAAAGTAACAAGAGTATATTATTTTGAGACAGGACCTCATGTATCCCAAACTTGCCTATATAACTCATTATATAGCTAAGGATGAGCTGAATTTCTGATTCCCCTGCTTTCACCTCCCTACTGATCAAATTAAAGACATGCACCATCACGCCTAGTTTATCCAGTATTATGGCTCAAACCTAGGACCATATACATGCTAGGCAATCATTCCGCCAACTGAGTTACACCCCAACTCCTAGACAAAACAGTTTTGACAAGCAAATCAAAAATATCAACAGTAACAGAAGTATGTGTATAAACTAGTTCTAGATTTCCAGTAGACAGATGGAGCTGCAAAAATAAAAGATAGCCAAAGAGTCTGTCAAAGGCTTGGAAGAATTTGCATTGCAGAATTTGTATCACTAAATAGAACTTAAATATAGAGAGGCAAAAACCAAAGTATGGTAGATTTGAACTTAGAAATAAGGAGACTTGCTTAGGAAATTTCTTGTACAATAAAAAAAGCATCAAATGGAATTTAAGAATGGAAAGTGCATTAGTCAGTGTTCTTCAGAGGTTCAGACCTGCTATAATACATTTATATTAAAATGGGATTTATTAGACTGGATTGCACAATAGTCCAATAATGGCTATTTCATTAGAAAGAGTGAAAACTCCTGAGCTGTCCGGTCCAAAAGGCAAGGCTATATATCTTGTCAGTCCCAATCTGATACACCAGAATTATTCCTGGAGAGCAGCTAGTCTCCTGTCCATTGTGGAAGACCAAAGCTCTATGCTAGTATCAGTGAGGAAGGCAGCAATGGCAGCAACATAGTAGATGAACTTGACAGAGAGAGAAAGGTCAAGCAGGCAAAAGCAAATATTGCTTCTACCATCCTCATCTGAGCAACCACCAGAATATGGTTCCCACAGCTCACTTTTCAGGTGGTTTGTCCTATTTCTAATAATCTGATTAGAAAAGCCTCTAGAAAGGGTGGAAAGATTGCTCAGTGGTTAAAAGCACTGAATACTTTCATAGATGACCAAAGGTTGGCACCCAACAGCGATGGTAGTGGATGTCCATTAAGTTCAGCTCCAGGGATTATGACTTACAATTTAGAAAAAACGAACAAACAAAAACAAAAAATCAATATTGTGGTATGGTTTGAAATTTTGGGATTTAATACTTAGAAAAAGACCTTTGAGTCATTAGGAATCCCCAAAGTCCATTTCTTTGTTTGATCTTGTCAGGCAAGGAGCCCAAGGAAATTTGAATTTGTTTGTATGTGTTAGAAGTATATCTGTGTTTCCTAGGAAGATTGTTGGAAGCAGATATAGTTTATGTAGATTAGGGGATATTTCAGAAAGTGAGCATTGTTTCTCAATAGCCTGTTCTTCCTGACTTTGAGATCTGGAACAGCAAATTTGAATGTCTAATTGTAAATCAATCCTCATTCCTAATTATGTGATTCTAGTACATTGATATAATAGAAACTACTATGATTTTTGAACTTCAGTCATATATGTTATTACCTAGAGTAAATACTATACATTTTCAAAAGGACTCCGGGGTCTAGAGACCAGTGATCTTAAGAACACTGGTAACGCTTGTAGAGGGTTCAGGCTTACCCAGAGCCCAAATGTTGGCTAACAATGGTTCATAATTCCAGTTATAGGGGATCCAATTCCATCTTCTGGCCTCTGAAGGCATTACATGCACATGTACACTTACATAAATGCAGGCAAAACTCTCATACACATAAAATAATAGTAAATAAGTCCAATTAAAAAAATACATAAAAGGTTCTGGAATACTGACTAATGCTTCCTGTTTCCATAGGAGAAATGGCAACACCATCTTTTAACCTTCTTAAAGCAGCCACAACATGTCTTTCCATCCCCTCTCACCAATAGCTTTTCCTAAATACCATTGCTTGTGTCTTCAATACACGTTTTGATTCTGACCATATTTCTCGATCACCAATTACAATAACTTTGATATAAATCAATATTATACATTAGTCATTGAAACCTATCATTTTTATTGTTAGATCTTTTACGTTCTTCAGGCAACAATTAATCCACTAAACAAAAATAACTAAACAAAATATCATGCAAATAGCCTTCATGCTTTAGTACTAGAAATATGTCATCATCCAATTATTGATGAAATGTAAACTGTTTATCATGTTTTAAAGACCATGCAAGATGCAGATCTGCCTTTCTCTCCAGTGATTCCAACTTTCCTTCTTTACCTACTGTACTCCTGAAATTGGAGATTTTCTCTACTTGGAATATGTTGAGTTTTTTGAATTTCAGGTATTTGCATGTTATTTGTCCAATTTTACTTTTTTTCTTGTAGCCCTCCATAAATTTCTCATTATTTTCCTTTCAACTCCCCCATAACATAATTTGAGTTGAATGTTATGGAAATATATTTTTACCTTTCTGGCTTATAAAATAATTTAATCTACTGTTTCAAATTGACTGGAAGTCCAGATAGAAGGCAAACCTCAGATAACATCAGTACAGTGGAATCAGATCCATTTCTCTGAGTTTATCTGAAGGCCGTTTCTCTGGGTTGTCTGTGAAATTAAACTGCATATAACACGCTACAGCATTTCTAGGTTTAATAGCTATGTGATGTGTATTTTAAAATAAGCAATTTCTATTTTTTTCCTGCTTATTAAAAAATAAGGGTACTGGGGCTAGAGAGATGGCTCAGAGGCTATTAACAATTGCTGTTCTTCTAGAGGACCTATGCTAGATTCACAGCACCCCCATGGTGGCTAACAACCCTCCTTACTCCAGTTCCAGGATATTCAAAACCTTCTTCTGACCTCCGCAGTGCATTTCACCCAGGCAGTGCATTTACATACATTCAGGCAAAATACTCATATACATAAGATAAAGATAATAAATAAAATAATTTTAAAATTAAAGATTCTTAAAATTTTTCTTCAGAAGAACAAGATTACTTTATAAAACAATAGTTTACAATGATTCTAGTATCAACACCTGTAGAGCAGCTAATATAATGAACTGTTTTAATTAGTCCTGTGTTACCTACCTCATTTCTAAGTGTTGTTAACATCTCTCAAAAAAAAAAATGAAGTGTGGTTATGCAACTAAAATCATGGTAATGTTTAAGGACTGAGTTTCTTTGGCATGTTCATGGGCAAATATGAAATCAAATATTATAATTCAATGACAGTATTTATGATTATAATTCTTAGATTCCTCCAATAATTTCTTGTTCAATCATTATCAAATAGAATTATTTTTATGAATATTAAACTTGATAATTATCATATATATTACACTGCTTTACAAGGTTCATGAAAATAAAGACTGGTTTTCTTCTCCAACGAGTTCAAAGTTTGGTATTGATCAGATGCTGTATTACTTACTATGATGTTGTAAAAAGTTATCACACACAATGACTTTTAAAAGTAGGAATATATTGTCCAATGTTTCTGGAGGAGAAAGAGTATAAATGATTCTCACAAGGCCAAATTTAAGATTTTAAATTTATATAGCTGCATTAATTGGGATTTTATTTCCCTGTGTCTCTAAGGAATAATCTCTTTTTTATCCCTTTGTCAGCTTACAGAAAAGTGCACACAATTCCTTAACTCAAAGAAATGCCTAAAATTCAAAGCAAAAATGTCCAACTGAGTCCAAGCTGTGCATCTGGTTCTGACTCATCCTTTGACTCATTATTTATACTTATAATGCACCCTTATGTCTTATACATGAACTGTCCATACAGTCCAGAATAATTCTTCTTATTTTAAGTCTAACAATTATTAGGAATATTGCCTCCAATTACTACTTCATCTTTCATTTGTTAAGTGACATGAAATATTCATAGTCTCTCTGGACATCATTACTCTACTTACTACATATGTTAAATTAATCTATAAACTATGTTAAAAATCAAATTCTAGCAAGATTTGGTGGCTCACGCCTTTAATTCCAGCACTTGGGAGGCAGAGGCAGGAGGATCTCTGTGAGTTCAAGGCCAGTCTTGTCTCCATAGTGAGTTCCAGGACAGCTGGGGTTACAGGGAGACCCTGTCTCAAAAAGACCAGCCAACAATCAAATTCTAAAATTATGTGCAATACACATACATGATATAAAGCAGATAAAGTAACAAGCATAAAATATTTTACTGATAGTAGCAGAGTAAAATGTTTGTTATAAGGGCTAATGAATAAGGGAAATGGGGAAATATGAATATAATGTGCTGCAAATTCTGTTATTAGGTGAATAAGCAGAGGAGTTTATATATAAAATGATGATGAGATTTAATAATTGCATATACTCAAAATTTATTGAGAAAATGGAAGTCAGCTGCTGATACCACACAAACAAATATACTCAAAACGATGTGTGTCGGTAAACTTCTCTATAGGAATTATTTTAAAGTTCATACCCATATCAAAACATCACTTTATAAATATTAAATATACACAGTACTCATTCATGCACCATACCTCAGTAAAGTTTGGGAGACAGAATTCTATTACCAATTGTCGTTATTTTAAAATACCTGGATGGAGCAAAGCCACACATTGAAAAATATATCACATATCCACTCTATATTGTAGATAACATAGATTACGTTAAGCAATTAGAAAATAAAAGGACTCCAAGCAATAATGAAAATAAAAATTTAATCACCTGAGGGAAGGCGACAACTATAGTCAGGTTTGTTAGATTAAAATTATGGACAACATAGGTGTCATGGGCACATTGAGACAGTGACCTGAAGATGAGGCCAAAACAAAGGGAGAGGTGGAGGAAGACGACAGGTGAAGAGAAGAATGAGGGTAGAGACAGAGAAAATAAGCAAGAAGCAGTAAAGGAAAAGAAGAGCTCACAAAATCAACTTTTGCAGAAAAAGGAAGAATATTTGATTTTATAGTATTAAGGCTAGATAAACACATGGACACTTACATTTATATTGAACAAAATCTTGAATAATCTGACAGGAAATAGATAATGATGAAAATCTTTATCTTCTAATATGTTTAGGGGAAATCTGGCTTGTAGAATGAAGGTACATGCAGATTAGTCATTCATTTACTGTAGATAATTGCAACTTCAACAGTTACATAGACAAGAGGGTTGTTCATGTTGTCTAATGAAGACTTCCTGAGACATATTACAATTGTACCTGAATAAAGAATCAGTGTGACTTGAGCATTCTCAATTCTCACTGTTTTCTGGGAAGATAGGTAAATGAATGTGATGTTTCATCACTTTGAAATGCTCATTCAACACTCCCATATTCATTCACTATCTTGGGTGGAGGACAAAGGGGAGTCTTGAGGGATCAAGGTCATAAGGCCAGGTCACAAGAGCTCATGGCTCAGTTACCCTGTTTATATTATAATTAGTAAATTTTGAGCCACAACTGAGTAAAAGTAGTTAGTGCAGTCCAGATTCTGTCTGTTGTCTAAGTCATTCCTAGATTCTAATGTGGGAGAAATAAGATAAAAATTAGCCAGCATTAGCTGAAATAGAATAAATGTAATAAAATTTAACAAACATATATTCCGAGAAAGAAACATGCAACAATTCTACAAAAGTCTGCAGGCTTGTATATTGCAGAAAACAACTATGGTTTAATTCTAGAAAAATTAATTTTCTTAAATTTTTTTGAGACAAGGTCTTTGTGTAGCCTCAGCTTGCCTGGCACTAACTATGTAGATCAGGTGGACTTGAGTCCACAGAGATCCGCCTCCTGGAAGAATTGAATTTTATACTTCTTTACAAACCTTCTTTAATGCAGGGTTACCAACATCAGCATTGCTAAAAGTTGCCATTTTCCCTACTGTATTAGTAGAAAACTGTCTCATTTTATATCAACTTAAACCTGTAATTCTATACCCATGCTATCCGACACATCTCCTTGGGTAAATGTTAAATATTCTGTCTCAAATTATCTATTTTCCATATACTATGAGCAGGCAAATTTCTCCTAATTTAGAGAAGATTAAACAAAAAAAATCTCTCTACATATTGTTCTAGGTATCTACATATATACTTGAATTTCTCTTTTTGTTATGGGCAATTTTTCTTTTATAATTTTGCATTTTATTTATTGTAGGGTATAGAAAAGGGTCCCATCTTAGTGAACACCCTAGTGTAAAAAACTTTATGTTAAATAAAGTTTTTATTTGCAGGTATTGAATATCATGCTAAAATGGCATATAATCCAGGACTACAAGGATGGCTCAGCATTAAGGACAGTGGCTAGTCTTGAAGAGGACCCAGGTTCAGTTCCCAGCACACACATGGTGACTAACTATCATCATTTACTCCCACTCCAGGTGATCTAACACTCTCTTCTAAACTTTGTGGGTACTGCACAACACAGGTGTACCCACATATACATAGACAACACACTCATAAACATAAAATGAAAATAGAGGCTTGTATATGTGAACTTGTGACAATGGTGGCATTGAGCACAGGACCCATGCCAACTCAATCAGAGAAGGGTCATGCTAAGAAGATTAACTTTTTATTTGTAAGGTTAAGTAAATATCATTCGTCCAGAGTATGCCAACATGCAAAAGTCATACATACATAGAAGAACTGATAAAACAAATATTTTATACTCATTTTATTAGTTACTTTTCTGTTCCTATGATGAACACCAGGCCTGTGAGGGCTCCACTCAATTCAAAGAAATCCTGGCAGTCTTCATGGCACTACAGGACCTTGAGTCCCCTCTAAATTTATATTTGGATAGCCTCTACATGGTCAGCCTACTCCCAGGCCTGCCCCAAGCCCATATTAAGCTAGACTCTAACCCCATCTCCATGCTCATGGTATCCCTCCAGGGGACATTAGAAGGCAGAAGTTCTCTCATATTCATTCAACACGTGCACAGCCATATGGGCCTACCAGGGTTTATAACACAAGGAAATAATACGGCTGATAGCCTGGCAATGCATGGGGTTGGCGCCTATATGGCACAACAGGTCAGTGCTTTCCATAACCTCACCCATGTCAACTGGTGAGGGCTCCACAGAAGGTTCCCTGATGTTTCCATTAAATACCTAAAAAGCATAGCCCATACCTGCAAGGCTTGCCAGCCCTATTTAAAAGTACCTCCTTTACAAGGCCTGGGAGTCAACCCCAGAGGACTAAAACCTAATGTGCTCTGGCAAACAGACGTCACGCATTTCCTGGCATTTGGCAAACTAAAATATATCTTTGTGTCCACAGATACTTTCTCACATGCATGCTGGGCCACAGCACACGCAGGAGAAAAAAACAAAACATGCTCACGCACATTTCTTGCAATGCTTCGCTACGCTGGGCCAGCCCTCTCAGGAAAAAAACTGATAGTGGCCCCTGCTTTGCTCGCTCGGCAATGGCTGCCTTCTTTAAGACATGGAGTATCTCACACACCATGGGGATCCCTTACAACCTGCAAGGCCAGGCAATAGTTGAAAGAAATCACCAAACACTCAAAAATGAGCTTTCAAAACAAAAAGGGGGAATAAGCTCCCACCAGCAGTTAGGGATGGCACTGTTCACAATTAATATTTTAAATCGGGCGCAGGGGAGTTCACAATTGAGGTTCCAGTCTCATTGGGGGCAGTTGAACCAGAAGCCCCAGGTTGAGGTAAGATGGAAGGACCTGGTAACATTTCAATGGAGTGGACCAGACCCCCTTTTAACAACGGAAAGGGGATTTGGTTGTGTTTTCCCTACAGGAGAAACAGCTCCCATTTGAGTACCAGCTACAAATCTTAAATATCTCCCTCCACAGGACAATGGCTCTGACTAATACACAAGGTGCTCTGACCAACAAAGAAAAGAAAAAGATCTGGTGGAGACGCTATTTGTCCTTCAAGGCACAAAAAAAGATAAAAAATAACAGTCAGAAGTTCTGCTTTACCTCCCAAGGGGAGAAAAACCCTGGAGAAGGCCTTATTTTCTCTTTCTCTTTCACACAATGGTGAGCAATCCCCTACAGAAGTTTTGCCTACTAGCTCTACTCATGGAAATGCTGAGGCCTACCGGGACTACAGGGATGCCAAATCCACACCAACCTCTGAGAGTCACATGGATGGTGATCAAAGCAGCCACAGGAGTGATCCCCAACAGTACCACCAAGATCACCCTGCTGGGAGCATGGTGGCCAAACCTGGAGGTCGACATCTGTGACTCGCTGCCGGATCTTGGGACATAGTGGACCGGCTGTATCTAGCGGACACCTGACCCAAATGCAAAGATAAGAGGGGTGCACCCTGCCACTCACAGGCTCCCCCCGGGAACCTGGGTGCTCCCATGTCCTCAAGAGAACCAGCCTGAGGGAAACAGTATTCTATGTTTCCCCAGGAAGTAACAGGACGGGGGAGCAAGTAAGACACTGTGGTGGGGCCAATTCTTATTATTGTTATAATTGGGGATGCGAAAAGACAGGGACGGGAAGTTGGATCACACCCTTAGGGGCAATTCAGATAGAGAGAACCGAGACTGTCCACAAACCCTCTTTTTGGAAGGTGCGCAAAATACCACTGCAATCATCTAAGAATTCACATTGCAATTGAAGGAAGGCAATCTGGGGGATGGGACACGGAAAAATCCTGGGAACTTTGTATGTAACTGGAGCTGACCCTGCCCTCCTCTCCATGATTAGGAGAAAGGTTGAACCCCTAAAAAGCAATATCATAGGGGACCCAATGATCAGCTCTTAAAAGATGGAGATATTGCCACCTCCTGAACCAGCTCATTCTGGGACTACCCCTGCCCCACAGAAGATGACCATGGTGGCATTAAAGGGGACTGTAAACCAAGAAAACATGGATAGACTGGGTGGGTCAGCCGAGGTAGACCTGGTCACCACAGTGCAACTAGCCTATCAGGTCCTTAATTTCACCCACCCAGACCTCACCTCTTCCTGTTGGTTATGTGTTGATGCCACCGCCCAACCCCTAGAAGTGGCTGGTGCCATGGGAAATTTTACAAATACCACAGATGACCAGCGATGTCAGTGGGGAGGTGCAAACACCAAGACATCTGGCATCTCCATTCCCTTAAAATACTTCAATGTTACTTGTATCACCTTTGGAAATCCCATTAACCCATGGAAAAACTGTATAAACATATAGGGTTTCAGAGGGGAGTGAGTAGTCCCTAACACTCCTACTCACTATTGGCTATGCCAGGAGACAGGACCGACACCCTGCATTTCCATCCCCATTCTCCGGAACCAAGGGGGGGATTTCTGTACCTTGGTCATACCATTCCCCCATGTGGTGTATCACTCCCCAGAAGACATAGAGGCCCGAAAATTCCACGGGGATAAAAGGAAGCTTGCCATGCCACTAACAGTTTCCATGCTCCTGGGGCTTGGGATGAGGGGGTGCTGCTCTCAGGGCCACTTCCCTAGCCCTTTCTCAGCAGGGCCTTCAGGGAATTCGGGCAGATATGGATGCAGGTCTAGATAAACTTGAAACAGCAACCAGGTTCCTTCAACAATCCCTCTCTTCCCGGGCACAGATGACCATGCCAGACAGAAGAGGGCTCAATCTCCTTTTTATGGAGCAAGGAGGATTATGCATGGTGCTAGGAGAAGAGTGCTGCTTCTATGTAGACCAGGCTAGGGTAGTAACAAAAAACCTTGATGAGGTCCAGAGAGAAATCGAAGGTAGGCGAATCAGGAGGGACAAAACCTTATTTGAACAATGGTTGGACAGCTCCCCTTGGCTGACTACCTTGCTGTCAGCTCTGTTAGGACCTTTAGTGATAATCACGCTTATTTGTTCCTTTGGACCCTGCATCTACGGAAGGCTTGTAAGAATTATACGAGGTCAGGTAGAACAGATACAGGCTATGATGTTCTGGCTCCATTATGACCACATACCTACCTACCCCCACATGAGACAAGCACCTAAACCAAGGTTTATTAATGGCTCACCTAATTCAAGGTTTGGTCATCTACCAGGGCGTCCGGGATTAATGGCTCACCTAACCCAAGGTTTGGCCAGCCCCATAATAATCGGATCCCCGGAACAAAACAAAAAGGGGGAGAGGTGGAGGTATGGCAACAAGGTGGCACCGAGCAGCTGAGGTGAAGGTGGAACCAGCTGGACAGCTTGGTGCACCACAAAAAGAGGAAGTAATACTGATTCGAGCCTAGCCAGTAAAGGACGTGTGATCACCTCGTGAACAATGTTATACTATGAGAAGAGCCTGCGTGGCTTACGTGACCTCTAAGCTGATTGGATGAAGGCTTTCCCACCTATGCTAATGCTTGCAACTTTTGCCCTAAAATATTGATCAGCCTTGCCAATAAACGAGTTTTCCTGCTTGAAGCAACACTCTGCCAGGCATCTGATTGTCCTCGGAGAGAAGGGCTGGCAAAACGGGTGGGCAGCACACTTCCCCCTTCTCGACCCCCATCACTGCGGCCTCTCATTCCTCTGCCTGAGACGCAGGGGTTTGGAGACAGTGGCAAATCTTAAAGATGATTACAAATTCTTTATTTTATTACAAAAAAATCTACTGAATAATGTGTTAAAAAGCATTATTTAAAATCAATCAAGAAAATATCAAACATGATATGCAAGTACAATTTCCATCATCTTTCAATTTGAAACTAGTACATTATTAAAGATGTGAGATTGGTAATCAATATCATAAATTGGACTAAGTTACTGCTGAGAAATTTTAGTCATTTTATTTTGTAGCCTACATTTTCATAATAATAAACTGTCCCATGGACAGATAGTCATATAGGAACTTAAACTACTGACATCATTGTTGCTATAGGCCATTAAAAATATGTTATCCTACCATGGTGTAATGCACAATATGCAAATAAGACATAAAGGAATGAAAGTGAGGTTCTTACACAATTTAATGAAAGAAACTAATGAACTGAAATTCAGAGTTAGCTATTCGTTCTACATAAGAGATGTACACTAAAATGGAGAATGACAGAGAAGACAAATTTGACCACAGGGAAAAAGAGATATTGGGTTAAATCATTAGAGAGTGACAAACATGAAAGCAGAAGATGTATTCTGAGATCTGAGAGGGGATATGGACACAATTATAAGATTTAGAATGTCCACTATACAATTTAATTTGTTATAAATATTCAATGATGTTATATGATTATCTGGACTACAAGTAAATAGAGTACTATCTTGTATTTGGAATGGAATTTACATAAGGGGGTAAGTAGATAAGGTTTGTAAAATCCTTTGTATTCAAACTTCTGTTGCTGATCCCCAGGCTAAAACAAAAAATTTTATCTATAATGAAGTAGATCAAGTTTTCATTTATAACCATCACAAAGGTAAAGTTATCCATATTTTAGTTAGAGTTCTAAAGAAACTTCAGCACATTTGGAATAAGTAAATGTTTAAATGAGCTAGATTCCTCTCTCAAATATATTAAAGGGAACTAAGTTTAGAAAACAGAAATACAGCAACCAGATTACAGTGCTCTTTCTACTTGGTTACAAGTGGACATTGATGAAATTATCCAAGAATATTCTATCTGAAGTAATACATCAGTTAATCATAAAACTCATATTATTTAGAAAAGTCTAAAGGAGAATTCTGTTCAAATGAGAGGCCTTACAGTATGTACTGTACTTTAAGTACAGTACCATAAGTGCATTACCTTAAGAGGTGAGGACAGCAGCAAGTAGTTTTGACTAAGGTGAGAGGTAGTTACAAATAATAGAGTCAGGTGAGAGATACATTAAGAAGAAAACATAATTCACATTTTGAGATTAAGAAAGCACTTACACAATGGAGTTCTACCCTTTTTCCCCTTGGACATGTACCTCCTCCCCTGGCTTTTACAGTCTTTTCACCTACTCTTCAGTAATGGCACCTGAGCCCTGAGTAGGTGAAGTTTAGTATTGGAGTCCTATCTAGGGATCCACACTGTGCATACTCTTATTCCCTACACTTTGGTCATTTGTAGTCTTATTTGTGCATCACTTTCTGCTGCATGAGGAAACTTCACTGATAATATTGTAGAGATGTCTTCTCTTTCCCTCTTGATCCACTATGCTCCATGAGACTTTGGTATAGAGGTTCCACTGTACATGTGCCACTTAGCGTTGGGCAATTCACAATCTCTACATGTATCCCTAGGTTAAACAGGAATTTTATCATAAAAAGATGATGGATATTGTCAGAAAACTTTTCTGTATGTAATAATGATATGTTTCTATCTTTGAGTCTGTTTATATGGCTGATTACATTTATTGATGTGTTATTTGAACCATCCCTGCATCTCTGGAATGAAACCAACTTTATCATGGTGGATAATGTCTTTGTTGTGTTCTTGTGTTCTGTTTTCAAGGATTATTTTGATGATTTTTGCTTCTATGTTCATTAGAGAAGTTCGCTTATAAGTGTGTTTTATTTTTCAGTATTTGCTGGCTTTTGTACTAAGATAATATTGGGTTCATAAGAATAATTTTCAACAGTTTCTTCCATTTTTATTTTACAGACTATTTGAGAACTGGTATGTTAGTTTTCTGAAGATATGTTAGAATTCTGTGCTGAATTCGTCTGGTCCTGGATGTTTTTTAGGTGGAAGATTAAATATACATATATATGGTCTTTTTGAAACAGGGTCTCCCTGTAGCCTCAGTTATCCTGGAATTCAGGCTGGCCTTGAATGCACAGAGAACTGCCTGTCTCTGCCTCCCAAGCGCTGGGATTAAAGGCATGTGCCACCATGCCCAGCCTTATTTATTATTTTTATTTGTATGAATGTATTGCCTACATGTGTGTAAGTGCACCTGTGTCATGCAATGGCCATAAAGGTCAGAAGAGGGCATTAAATCCCCTAGAACTAGAATTATATTCGATTGTTAGCTGCCATGTGGGATCTGGGAACTGAATCCAGGTCCTCTGTAAGAGCAGCCAGCGCTCTTAACAGCTTAGCCATCTCTCTGGACCCCTGGATGGAAGATTCTAATTACTGATTAATTTCATTGATTTTTATGGGTCTGTTTAAATTGTTGCTTCATCTTGATTTAATTTTTGGTGAGCCACACATACCTAAAAATTAATCCATTTATTTACAATTTTCCAGTTTCATGGAATAAAGATTTATGAAATATTCCATAGAATTTCCTGAATTTTTTCTATATCCCTTGTAATGTTTCCCTATCAATCTCTGATTTTATTAATTTGATTGCTCTCTTTCTTTTGGTAAATTTGCATAAAGTTTTGTCACTCTTGCTAAATTTTTTAAAGAACCACATCTTAATTTCATTTATTCTTTCTATTACTTTTTTCTATTTCATTCATTTTAGCCATGATTTTGATTATATCTTCCAATATAATCTGGGTGTTTTTTGGTTGTTGTTTTAAAAGGCCTTCAGGTGCCTCATTAAGTTATTTTGAGCTCTCACCATTTTCTTGATATAGACATTTAGTACTGTAAACCTCTTAGGACTGACTTCATTATGTCCTATAGATTTTGTATGTTGTGTTTTCTTTTCCATACAGTTTTATAAAATTTTAAATGTTCTTCTTGATTTCTCCCTTGGATTGTCATTTTCAGTAGCACTGTAAATGAGGCTACATTGTTTGATCCCCCAATACATATATTTGTATGTTTATGTAGTCCCTATGCACATTTTTATGAGCTGAGCTATACTTACCTCTCCAAGACCAATGGAACCTTACCCAGCACAATTAATCCTGGTGTCACCATGCAATGTTTTATTAATTTTTATTTTACATATTTATTATGCGTGGGGACATAACATAAAGTGGATGTCAAAGAAAAACATGAAATAGTTGTTTCTCTCCTCTGCCATGTGGCTTCTCAGGATTAAATCAAGATCATTAGACTCAGAGGCAAGTGGAGCCATCTCTAAAGCCCTGATAGCTATCGACTGAATGTCTGTGCTTCTCCAAAGCTCATAACGAGACTGTGTTTGGAGAGAGGAATATATTTACATAATTAATTCTAGATCATGAGATAATAATGTTGAAGCCAAGATCTAGTAGCAATCAAAACGTCTAGTGTCATTGTGGCAAACCACATTGAATGGGATTTGCACCTTTATATGATTTCAATACTCCCCTGGGAACATGGCCAAAATAAGTGGTATTCCCAAGTTTCTTTCTGAGTAGGATGATGGCACAGAGTATCCCAATACTGTAAAGCAAAAAAAATAAAATAAAATAAAACATACAAAAAACATATGAAGAGAAGATATGTGAACGAAAACTGAATATTCAACTCAGTTTTCCAATGTAAGCTTACAGCTGCACACATGTAACCAGATGAGTGATGAGACAAATAAAACTAATAAAGTCTGTCAAATTTGCCCAAAAGAAACATAAGACACTGCATCTTTTTTGTGTGTGTTTGCACACAAGATTTGAAATGCTTTTCTTTGAAGCAATAGTAACTGAAAACAAGAAAGTGGTTGGTAATCATTGTGCTGGAGGAAATACTAATCCTAATATTAAAATTAATGCCATTGTTTAATAAAAGATATAAAGTAGGACTGAAAAAATGGTTTGGCAGTAGAGACCTCTTTCTGCTTTTTCAGAGGACTTAAGTTCAGTTCCCAGCACTCATATGAGTGCTTCACAATAACTTGTAAATCCAGTTTTAGGGTCCAACACCTCCTTCTAGCCTTTATAGCACATGCACGCACACACACACACACACACACACACACACACACACACACACACACCTTTTAAAGAACTTGCACTAAAATATTAATTTAAAAAGTCAAAAAAGAGTTAAAATGCAGATAATTCTCCAGGTGGACCTATTGGCCAATAATGGTTACTGAAAAAGAGAAAGTCATACATATATGTGGTAAAAAAAAGTTTATTAGAGGTACTTCGGGGAAGTCAACTTATAATGAAATTCTCAATAGAAAATTTTTATAATGTTTTTCTTATTAGACAAATTAATGCTTTGGGCAGAATATTACATGAATCACATTCAATATATCAAAGAACAAATATTAAAAAGTCATATATAGCCTTTGCCTCTAAGGACGCTTGAGGAAATTTGGCTAATAAGATATAACTCCAGGTGTTCATAGCTTCACTTAGAAAGTGAGAAAGAATTCCATCACTACACTGAGCAGAAAATGTTAAGTAATTTGAATTGTTATAACTTTAACATTGCCCATCAGACACATATAGTTTCAGGAAATGGAATGCTATGGCTTATGAAAGAAAGTGGTGCAGCCTTGATGGAGCTTTCTGAAAAGAAAGTGGAATAGCATTATTCAGCCATCCTACTACTGTGTATGCATGCAAAGGAAATGAAATCAACATGTCAAGGAAACACCTCCATTCTATGTTCATTTTAGCACAATTCACAATAGTCAAGATATAGAAACTAGCATAGTATTTACCAAAAGATACATGGATTAGGAAAATATGGTATACTACAAACAATGGGATACTACTGAGTCATAGGAAAGAAAGAAAGTCTATCATTTATGGCTTATCTGGAATTGAATATCATTAAATTAAGCAAAATTAGACAGGGATAAGAACATAACATTTTAAAAAATTTCATTTTTTGTGTAAGTGTGTATTGCCTGCATGTTGGTACGTGCAACAATGCTGTGAAATGCCCAAGGAGGACAGAAGAGGCTGTCAGATCCCCTGGAACTGGAGTTGCAGAGAGTTGTTAGCTGCCATGTGGGTGCTGGGATTCAAACCTGGGTCTTCTGCAAGAACAGCCAGTGTTCTTAACTGCTGAGTCATCTCTGCAGTCCCAAGAAGATAGCATTTTAAGGAAATTTTTAGACTGGTAAAATTATTCTCTCTCTCTCTCTCTCTCTCTCTCTCTCTCTCTTAAAAATGCACTCTAAAACACAATGGAGTCCCTATTGCCCAGAAATTGGAAATTTTAAAAATAACTTTGCTTTTACAGTTTAAGACATGATCTCTAATGTAATTTTTAAATTCTATTTTCCTTTTTATATATAGTTTCATTTAAAATTAAGAGACAATTATCATTAGCCATATTACTTAACCAAACTACTTATAATCATTTTGTTTTAGAATTTTATTATAATTTTGTATTCTTTGAGAATTTCATAGGAAATTTTAAAAATAACTTTGCTTTTACAGTTTAAGACATGATCTCTAATGTAATTTTTAAATTCTATTTTCCTTTTTATATATAGTTTCATTTAAAATTAAGAGACAATTATCATTAGCCATATTACTTAACCAAACTACTTATAATCATTTTGTTTTAGAATTTTATTATAATTTTGTATTCTTTGAGAATTTCATACATTCCTACAACAAAATATAATTATTTGTACACTAATTCTATCCTCATACTTCCCTCATATACACCCAACATGTCCCTTTCCCAACTTCAATCCAATGGAACATGGGAAACTTACCAGTAGCAACTTTCTCAAAAAAGAATGACTCTCCTACACCCAGAAGCCATGAACAGCTCCTCAGTAAAGGATGTGACCAAGAGAGCAGCACCCTCATCTACACTGGAATTTTAACTGGCTTTATCTTGTGCAAGTCTTGTGCAGGTTATCATAGCTCTTGTTAGCTTGTGAGTGCAACAGACATGGCATGTTCAAATGGAAGCATTTCACTCCTCCCCATCTTCTGTATTATTATTATTATATTTTAGAAATTATATAAAAATCTCTCATTTCAAGATCCACAAGTCTACCTATCAGGCTTGTTAGAATGTGTCAATAAATAAAATTTTAATACATAGGTGGGAAGCAAAAAAGAATGGTTCATAAATTGATATCAAAGCTCCTCTATGAACTTGACTTCACATTTCACTAGCACAAATTCCCTCAAAATTCTAGGATAAAATTTGTTCAAAATTTGAAGATAGTATGCATAAATTTTAAATGCAAAGCATTTATAATTTCATTATATTGTGGTTAATTGGCTTCTAGAATCTTATTTCACTATCTTCAGAATATTTTTAATTAATGGTTCCATTAAATTTTCAAGTATATACTAAATTTATTCATGAAGTACAACTCAATGTCATTATGGCAAAAATGGAGGTAGCAATTGTTCTCTTTATGTTTTTTCTAGAAAGGATATATGAATTGTACTTGGACTTATTTGTATGCTAGATAAGCTGTAAATGTCTATTATAAGAATCATATTTGAAGATTATCTACATTTATTTTGAATTTCCAGTATACATTTTCAATCACTTAAATGGACAATTAGTAAGGAGTTTTGCATTTCAAAATTTCATATATGGGTACAATATACTTAAGTCATTTAAATCCATTTCTTCTTATCACTCCGACTCCTCCTTTGTGGCCTTTCCAGTAACCTACCTAAAATATGCATCGTCTTTTTCTGTAATTATTATTGCCCCCATACATGCTACTGAGTCGAGTGAGTGTTGCCTGTATGTTACATGATGTTTAGAATGATTACTTAGGTATGAATAGGACTCATCCTTGAAGAAAATTCAGTATCCCACAGTATTGGTTTGCTTCTTTATGCTTTGATAAAACACCAACCAAATCAACTCAGTGGGAGAAAGACTTTATTTGGCTTAGAGCTCACAGTCCATTATCAAGGGAAGCTGAAGCAGAAACTTAGGGCAAGAACCTTGAAGCTGAAAATAAATCACAAGCCAAGGAAGAACAATTAAGAATTTTCCTTATTGGCTAGCTCCTATAAAATTATATAGATATAAATGATACAGATATAGATACAGAAATATCTATGTGTTAAATTAGTTTATATCAGAAAAGAGAGGAATTGGGGGGAGTTAACTAAAACTAAAGTCCAACAGGGTAGAAATCTCAGGTTCACTTAGGATTTTCTATGCTCCTAACGGTTTGGCATCTCCACTTCTCTGGCTCAGCCATTCAGAGCATTACACAGCTTGTTTTAGCCTCAGTCTCCATATCACACCTGTCACTGTCCTTGACGCTCATCCCACAGTCTGGCCATCTCTACTGTATCCTGGGGTCTTCACTGCAACTGAAACTACATATTCAATAATGTCATCTCCCTGTCTCGTTGTGTACCAAGCCTCGGATTCTCTCCAGAACCCCTTCATATATCAAAAGCAGTACCACTTCAGAGAATCTTACACATTATCAAGTTCAGTGTCTAGCTTGAGATGCAACTTTGGCCCCTTCTGAACTCAGTTTCTATATGCTGTATCTGAAGAAATACTTTCCACAAGAATTCATCTCAATGATGCTGCTTTCTGGCCCCAGCTGACCAGAAACCACAAATTCTTAATTCAAAATATTACACAAATATCCCAGATAGAATTTAAATTTCTCTCTGAAATTTCATCATCTACAGTTCTCCACTCTCCCAGAATACTGACCGCTAGGTTCCAAGACCTCAACATATTTTTCAACTTTGGTTTCTAAGTACTTTGATAGTCTTCCCCTAAACAACATGGTCTCAGCTGTCAAAATAATATCTGACTTATGGTACTAATTTTGATTTGAGTTCAGATCTCTGTTGTTGTGATAAACACCATGATGAGAAGCAACTTGAGGATGAAAGGATTTATTTGTTTCATACACATGCTCATAATCTATTCTGAAGGAAATCAGAACTAAAAGGCAGGAACCTGGGGACAGGACCTTAATTATAGACCACAGAGGAATGCTGCTTACTGGACTGTTTTCCAGGTCCAAGGTCAGTCTGATTTCTTATCCATCTCAGTACTACCTGACCACAGGTGTCACCATCCACAGAACGCTGGGACCACCCACATTATCCAACAACCAAGAAATGCCTCAAAGAGAAGTCCAAAAGCCAATTAGAGAAAATTTCCAGTTGAAGTTCCCTCTTCCTAGGTATGCAAAGTTGACAAGTGAAACTATACAACACATTCTCCCTCAGCAATTGCCGACTGCCTGTAGCTCTTTATGTGTGGACTCAGAAAGCTTTCCCCCATTCATGTTGACATGTGGAATGATGTGGTCATGTAAAGGTATTATGTAGGCAAGCATACTGCTAAACCTTTATGAATTCAATATCCCCCTCATGTCCAGAAGACACTGAGTCTTCCCAGTCATCCAGCTCTTACACTCTTTCTGCACTGTCTTCTGTGATGTTCCCTGTGTTTGGGTGTAGGGAGCATGTTATAGAGTTAACATTTGGGGCTGGAAATTCCATGATTTCTTTTTCTTTGCACTTTGACCCGTTGTGTTTGTCTATAATAGCCTGCATCTGCTTTTAAAAAGAGCTCCTTTGTTGAGAGGTGAGCTGCATTTATCTATGGATGCAGATACACATTTAAAAGCCAGTTGGATACTATATTAATATAGGAAAATGGTTGTAGTAGATTCTCCACTAGAGTCTATGACCTCTCCAAACGCGTTTGTGGTTAAGAGTACAGTACCAAGCAGATTTTCCTTCATGTATCTGGTCTTAAATGAATTTAGATGATATGCATTCATTCATTCATTCATTCATTTTGACAAGAACTCATTTTATAGCCCAATTGGCCTGGATTCACTCTGTACCCTAAGTTGTCTTTGTAAAAATCCTCCGTCTGTAGTCACCAAAGTGCTGGAATTACATGTCTAACCCACCACAACTTGCTAAATTAAAAACTTTTTAAAAATAAAGTTTCAAGATTAAATCACATGAAATTAAAGTAGGTCTTGAGTGTGTCCTTAAAATAATTTATTATAATAAGTTATAGAGCCGTTAAGATTTGAACTTACATTCTCAAAATACACTTAATATTAGTGAAATGTCATATTTATTAGTACAATTTAACTTCATGAATTAATAATCTCATTGCATATATAGTTCAAATAATGAAAATTATTATTTGTCTACCACATAGCAGAGGCATGGAGAACTAATCAATTTGAAATGATGAGGTGGTGAGAAATTATTCTCTTCAGTATTGCCATGTCAACATTTTTATGTTTACTATTTATACAGAAGAATATATTATTTGGACAAACCACTGAGGTAAAATGACTACGATGTTTCCAAGCCAGAAGGAATAAGTACTGGGCACCTTCTACACAGTAATTCATCCTCCTAAATGGTGAAATCTATATCTAGGCTTCATGTATATTCACAGTGCAATATTTAAACAACAATGAGAGTAGTATTTTACATACTTTGAATGTATTTTTACACTATATGCTTTCAAGATTATTATCTTCAATTAATGAAAGAGAATCTTATATAATTTTATTACATCCCACAATTTCTAAATTAATTAGTATTGTTGATATATATGTATATATATAAAATCAATATTTCAATTAGTGAATACAGGTATATAAATATTTACATATATAAAACATGTTTAAATGGAGTTACCCAATAACAGTGGAGGGGGGTGAGCAATGCCTCCCCCAGACCCCATAAGGTATCATACAAAAAACCCAGGTCTAGGTATAGATTATCTCTTCAAATTATTGGTCAGGGATTCCATAGACTATCCCTAAACCTTACAAGCTATCAACACTCATCTATACCCTTCAAAGCTTGATGGTAAGACCTTGTTCTTGAAACCACATACTTGAGCCATAGGACTTGGAGAAATCAAACTAATAATGAACTGAAAGCTTCTTCTCTACTGGTTATCTTTGACAGTGCTGCAAGGTGTTATGCATGCTAGTTAGAGGGAAAAATAATCACAATCTTATCCAGCAAGTTAATCCTGAGAGCTATGATAATTTCTGGACTGGAAAGATACTCCTGTTGGTGCCATAGTAGCAGGAAGAAAATAGTGTTACAAACTTTTTTTGATTAGTTTTAAAGCCTAATCACCAAGATGGAACTCATACTTGCTACTGTTACCTTGGCTCCATACCCCTTGTCTGACTAAGTTATAGCCTAGGGGGAGCAACCTCGTACTATAATCATGTTAAATAGGCATAATAAATAAACCCCTAAATTTTTGTATATATGCTCATAGACTAGTGCCTTTCTCTACCTTCATCAAGGAAGATTCTTTTACCATAGATGGCAATTAATACAGAGACCCTCAATTGGCCAGCATGCATAGAATAAGAGACTATATATTATTCAACTATTAACAGGACACCTCTATCACACCTCTTACCTAAAGGCTCAGTGATCATCACAGTGGGGAAGGGGTGGTACAGAAAAATTGTAAGAGCTGTCCAAGGGCATTATGTGCCCTAAGGACAACTGAGAGACAGTATCAGACAAGCTGAGCCACCTGTAAGAGACAGAGACAAGCAACCACTCTCAGAAACAGATACCAATTTAGCCTCCAGCAAGAATCAGAGGCCAGAAATACCGCCTAGAAGAGCCTCAGAAAACTGAGCTGCCTGAATGGGATATTTCCAAGCCATAGAGCTGCCTGAATATTATGCAGTACGGTCTAGTTTGTCTGCCTTCATGTCCTGCTGCCCTTGCTGGAGTAAGCATGGATGATGTAGGTACCTTTGAGTCATTTATGCACCTGTAAGTAACCCCTAACCCATACTCCTACAATAACCCAAATACACTCATTGGTTCACCAAGTGGGTATCCTTACTTTCATCTGTCATTAGTTCCCTCTCTGGAATGAGTACACATTTGCTCTCATCTCTCCAGGAATAATGTCATAAAGCATTTAATTGTATCCAATTCTGCTTTACCTGCAAGTTGTCTCTTGGTCTAAGGAGCTGATAGAGTACATAGTGAAGGTTAACTGAAGGAGGTACAACATCTATGAAGCCATGGTGAAGTAACCATCTTTCCAGGGAAATGCCTTTTTAGGGGTTACCCATACTCCTGTAAGTAATCCCTGTCCATTCTGTGTAAGAAAACCCAAGAAACCCTTTTATCAGGTTGATTGAAAAGAACTGTACTTTGTTCTGTTGTTAGTGCCCAGATGGGTGAGCAAACCTCTGTTTGTATCTTCACAGAAACTGCTCACACAACAAATTATAAAGTGTAAACTACATTCCTCTTAACTATGGTCATCTCTGATCAGAAATTTTATAGAGTTCTGTGTTCTTACTAGATCAAATATTTAATATTATTGATTATGGGACTGTTTCTGATGTTTTGGGGAACAAAAAATACTACTACATACTGAGAAGAAATAGAGTAATTAAACAGACAGAGATATATGGCAGGGATGATTTTTAAAACTTGGAAAATGTATTATTTTCCTTATATCTTTCTTCCACATTCCTTACATCCAGTATTTGTCTTGAGTTAAACTTTTAGAAATGTCTCCAGTGAAAATGTATAAATTATATATTTAACTTACTAAACTATTTATATATCTATTGGAACTATATGTTTTATTTTTATACTAAAATTCTTGTAAAAATAAGGTCAAATAATTTAAAATCTAAGTTTAAAAAATCCACATTATTTGGAATATTGTGAATTTGGTTATCGCCCAATGGAATGCATGTCATGATGATGACATAAGTGACATATGCTCTTAAGTAATGTCATGATAAATGAATACTCTGTTGATATTTTAAATGTTTTATTATTATATTAATAATTGAAGTGTTATATAAAATATCTGTCATTAAGTTATTACTTTATAATGGGAGTATGCAATGCATGCTTTAACTTGTATAAACCCTTTTAAATTCATCCGTTTAAAAATTAGTAATCATTTCAGAGCGACTCTAATGGCACATCCAATATGACTGCATC
>NW_008334950.1:494328-495600 GCF_000622305.1 Nannospalax galili | reverse complement strand
GTTCTGTATCTTTCTGGTGTCTGTTGTGATGTTTCCCCTTTCATCTCTGATTTTGTTAATTTGGAGGTGCTCTTTCTTTCTTTTGGTTAATTGGGCTAGCGGTCTGTCAATCTTGTTTATCTTTTCAAAGAACCAGCTCTTGGTATTGTTGATTCTTTGTATTGTTTTCTTTGATTCAATTTCGTTGATTTCTGCCCTGATTTTTGTTATTTCTTCTTGTCTGCAGGGTTTGGGTTTTGTTTGCTGTTGCTTTTCAAGTGTGTTGAGTTGCAGTGTTAAGTCATTTATATGTGTTCTTTCCGATTTTTTGATGTAGGCATTTAGAGCTATAAACTTCCCTCTAAGAACGGCTTTCAGCATGTCCCAGAGGTTTTATTGTGTTGTATTGTCCTTTTATTTTAATTCCAGGAATACTTTTATTTCTTTCTTAATTTCTCTTTTGACCCATTCATCATTCAGGAGTGTGTTGTTTAATCTCCATGTGTTCGTATGGTTATTTTGGCTTCTTCAGGTGTTGACTGTAAGCTTTATTGCATTGCTGATAGAACACATGGAATTATTTCAATCTTTTTGTATTTGCTGAGCTTTGTTTTGTGCCACAGTACATGGTCGATTTTGGAGGAAGTTCCATGGGGTGCTGAGTAGAAACTATGTCCTTTGGTGTTTGGGTGGAATACTCGGTAGATATCTGTTAAGTCCATTTGATGTATGATTTTGTTTAATTCAGATGTCTCTCTGTTAAGTCTCTGGCCTGTTGACCTATCTAATGGAGATAGTGGCGTATTGAAGTCCCCTGCTCTTAATGAGTTGGGGTTAATTTGGGTCTTAAAGTCCTGTAGTATTTTTTTTAAGCAGTTGGGTGCACCAGAGTTTGGTGAATAAATGTTCACGATTATAATATCTTCTTGATTGATTGTTCCTTTGATCAGAATGAAATAGCTCTCTGTCTCTTCTGGTTAGTTTCAGTTTAAAGTCTATTTTGTCAGATATTAGGATTGCTTCGCCTGCTTTTTTCTTAGTGCCATTTGCTTGGCATATTTTTTTCCATCCTTTCACTTTGAGATAGTGTCTGTCCTTGAAAGTGAGATGAGTTTCTTGCAGACAACAAAAAGATGGGTTTTGTTTCTTAATCCATTCACATAGTCTATATCTTTTGACTGGGGAGTTCAGTCTGTTAAGATTTAAAGTTATTAATGAAAGATGAGTATGGAACCCTGTCATTTTTATTTCTGTTTACATTCTCAATATAGCTGTGCTTTTCCACAGTTATAC
>NW_008334950.1:484839-493362 GCF_000622305.1 Nannospalax galili | reverse complement strand
TCTAAGCTTCTGGTTCTCTCTTTTGATTTTTTATTGTTGTGGCTGGACTGATTTTGTCTTCAGGAGTTCCGCGGTGACCCACTTCCAATGTGGCTCAGAAGTTTTCAGACTTTCTCCTTGGGTCTGGAATCTTCTAAGAATGATTTTGGCCTCAGGAAATTCCGTGTTGGACTGACCTGAGACCCTGGCGTGGCCATGCCATGCAGGGATACAAAGGCTGATGGGGTGGGAATAAGCCCCAAGATTTCCCAGGGAGTGGATTGAGTAGCTGGGTTGTACTGGATGCAAAGGATCAGGGAGAGGCAAGGTAAGCCTTGGAGCCCCAGAAAGAGGCTGTCAGCCCCAGAAAGAGGCTGGTGGGTGTTGCAGGATCAGGAAGCAGAGAGAGGTGGGGGCGGGGCCGGGTCGAGAGGCAGTGCTCCTGGGGCCCAAGGAAGGCACCAAGCTGGTGGGGGTGAACAGGGTCAGGAATCAGCAGTGGCTCCCCAGGTGTCTGGGGACCCAAGACTAGGAATGGCACAGGGCCCAAGTTAGGAGTAGAGAATAGCCGGGGAGATGGAAGGGTGAGCGTGGCTGGCGGAGTCAAGGCGCAGAGGGCTGCAAGGTAGACTTACCCCCAGAGAGGCCTGAGGGCAGGAGAGCGGGCCAGGAGAGTTAGCCAGTGTTGCAGGTCTGGGAAGCAGGGAGAGGTGAGTGTGGGGCCAGGTCACGCGGAAACAGTGCTCTTGGGGCCCAAGGAAGGCACCAAGCTGGCCTGGTCAGGAAGCAGCACCAGTTCCCCAGGTGTCTGGGGACCCAAGACCAGGAAATGCGCAGGGCCCAAACCAGGAGCAGAGAACAGCGGAGGAGATGGAAGGGTGCTGCATCTTAACTTTTAAGGAACTCACATGGTAAAAGTTGTACATAGATCAAAGATTTTTCCTTTCAGCATATTAACTATATTTAGATATTTATTGACTGAAGTTATTAATCTTAGGTTTAAATTAATGTAAATGAATATTTATTATTAAGAACCATGCTTCTTTTTAGAAGAAAAACCTTGCTCAGTTCCATGTGCAGTATAGAAATCAAAATTTTTTTCTTTAATTTTTCTGTTCTTTGTTAATACGGTTAAAAGAAATAATGACCTTGGTACTTCGAAGGCATAATGGCATGTGAAAGATGTTTTTCGTGTACAAATACAAATTATTTTAAATTCAAAAAATACTGAGAGGATGTTAACATAAGTCCATAATGGAGATTAAGTTATGCCTACTCTAAAATATGAGAAAGAATTAAAGCTTTTTTGTCTAGCAAAATTAGATTAAGCATGTAATTCTTGGTTAATAGATTCAATATATCTTTTGTGTTTGATTGCTATGTGTCTACTTTTCAAACTACATCTGAAAAAGTTCATCAGATCATAATATTTCACAAATTCTTTCATTCATATTTCTGAAACAAAAATGTATCACTCATTTCTGTCCTGTCACAGTACTACGTATACTGTGAATCATGAATGTTTCAGGAAAAATAAATTAATCTCTGAATAAAATGAAGGTCACATATACTCATTTTCTTATACTTTTTTATAAAAGAGGCACACTATTTAAAATATCCTTCATTGTTGGGCTGGAGAGATGGCTCAGTAGTTTAGAACACTGTCTGTTCCTGCAGAAGACCTGGGTTTGAATCCCAACACCCACACAGCAGCCAACATCTGTCCATAACTCCAGTTCCAGGGGATCTGACAGCATCTTCTGTCCTCCATGGGCATTGTATGACCCTGGTACACTTACCTACATGCAGGCAATACACACATACATATGAAATAATAAATAAAATATTTTTAAAAAACATTTAAAAATGCCCTTCATTCTATAACAAAACTTTTTTAAAAATCAAGATTTCAAATATTGTAAGAATCATAAATATAAACACAATCTGGATACTTAGATATAAAGATTTACCAAAGCTATTAAATTTAGAGAGTTATTGCATTTCCCCAATAAAACAGAGGGAACATTTGTCTACTGACCATTATGTTCATGTCTTCAGTCAGCAGGAATTTTACATGCACCTGATGCAAATGTAAAACATCAACATGGCTTCTTGTCTCAGTGAACATGAATTCTCAAAAGGTGTTCAGTAAACATTCTATATACATTCTATATTATTTTAGAAAGAAACATATTACAAATGACAAAAAGTCTTTACTTAAAACTTAAATACTTTTCTCTTTTTGTTTTCATGGTTTTTTTTGTTGCAATTGTTTCTTCATAGTGTTTATGTTGACTTAATTCTCAGATTTACTGTGACAATTCCTTTTTATATAAAATAAGACTTTGTCACACCCAGAAGAAAGAGTAAATCTGAGTCTTTAAGGGAGAATTGGACAAAGGCGTGGTAGTGTTACAGCAAATCCATCTTCATATTTAATGGGCCAATATGAAATCTGACCAGTGTTGAAATGATCAATGACATATACACATGCTTCCCCTTAGTTATTGCAAGAAAATGATGGCATTTTCTGCTTTCCCTTTAATAAAAGCCATGCAACAAGAGGCTTGGACATATGAGTAAGTTTGTAAAGATGATAGAAAATATCCTAACTAGACAATTAATTGTTTCTCCTATGTAACAAGAAAAGAAGAAAAGCATATATATATATGACACATACTTAAATATCTCTAAACATTAAATGTCTCTAAACATATGCTGCAGTATTGGTCATAAAAAGTTCATGTCAATTATCAATAATTTAGCATCTATGAGTGAAAGAAAACAGTTCTCACCTCAAAGAAATAAAAGAGATGGTATATTCTGGAGCCAAACATGAGTGACCAAGGTCCAGGAACACAGATTTAGGTTTTCCCAAATACTATGTCCAATGAGGTAGCAATGTCATTAACTTCTTAGAGTAACAGAACAAAGTAAGCAATAAATCAACACATTCTTCAAATACATTGGTGGGTATAGTCAATATGGGGCACATAGCCAAACTGGGATAGGGGCATTCTAATATAGACTTCAGATGCTAGTAAATGCCTTACTAAATGTTTTTTCTTTAATCTGTTAATCACAGTATGTTAGGTCAGAAACAAAGGTGGGTAAGGAAATGGCTATTTAGGAGCTAAAGCAAGCCTGAGATAAGTGTTAATTAGACTCCCTACCTGCAACATTACAGACTCTCCACAATCACCAGTGCTCTAATCAATTAATCAACCTTGCAGAAAAATGTCCAGTTTAAAGATAGGAACTTAGATTCACATATGTATAGGTAATAAATTTCTTTCCTGTCACTGTGTTTAGTTATTTGGGACTCAGTTTTACTATATAGCCCAGGTAGACCTTTACTTTGCAATCTTCCAGCCTCTACTCCCCTCAAGACCTGGACTGGACACATAAGGCACACGGTTAGGGTAAACTCTTTAGACTGACAATGGAGATAAGCCATGGCAACATGTGCACATATGTTACTTTCTAATACATTTTTATAGTGCATTAATCAAGGAAAAAATATTTATTTTCCAATAATATTATCTGAATAACTAGCAAATATTAAATGTGGATTATCAACCATTCTTCAAATATATCCACGTATGTACTATGAAAGATAAAATAATGTAGTAATGCTTGCTAAGACTGTAGAGTTTCAATTAGCAAAAGTGACCAAGACTATGCCTGTAGAAAAATTCTCAAATTTCACTAGCAAACTGGGATTTGATGTGAGATGTCAAAAGAGCCCCTGAATAAACTTTAAAGTACTTATAAAATTGAAAAACGAGTACTGAAATAAAAATGCTTGTGTTAAAATCATCTATAATATGTCATAGTCAATTCTGTAAGCCACCATAAGGTATGATGTATAGGTTTTTATTTGAAATAATGATATGTGTATACTTAAAATTTAAGCATTTGACCCATACTGTAAAGCAACTGGGGACACAAATTAGACTCTATAACCCTTAAAAGATTAATATAGAACATGACGTCAGGTGTAAGGTGCTGTAGTAAGGCACAGGTAGAGATGTGGGAGAGTGTCCAAATATGATTCAAATACACTGTAAAAAATGTTCAAAGAATTATGAAAAATATTTTGTAAAGTGATGGACTTTTAATTTTCCATAATCACTACTTAAATATTTTCTCTTTTTATTTAGTATTATTTTTTAAAATTGTGTGTGTATGAGTGAATTGCTTGTGAGTACGTAAATGCACCTGTGTTGCACAATGCCCTGGGAGGTCAGAAGAGGATGTCAGATTTCCTGGAACTGGAGTTAGGACAGTCATTAGCTGCCATGTGGGTGCTGGTAACTGAACTCAGATCCTCTGCAAGACCAGCAGATGTTCTTAACCACTGAGCAATCTCTCCAGCCCCCCTTTTTTTTTCTTTTACCACGTGTTGCTATTTTGTTTCCAAGGACTTTTTTTTTTATAACATAGTACATCAATGAAGCTGACTGTGGCAATGTTAAGGACAATAAACCTTATCAACAGTGATTGATTCTAGAAACAGAAAAATAGACTGTCTCCCTCCTCTACCATCCAGACAAACCTTTTTTGTTTGTTTGTTTTGAAGATAACTTCAGAAAAAAATTTTAAACTTTTTATTGAATTTTTGTGTATTTCCTACAGCACATCTTAATCATCGTTATAGTCCCTTCCCCATTAGCACCCTCCCATACCCCTCCATTGGAGTTCATACATTCTGTCATTATGTTAGGTCTATTGCCTATCGTGTCAAGTTAGTGTCTCCAGATGTCCTTCACTGCAAGTTCATCCACTGAGTATAAATCCTTAAATATACTTCTTATTTGTGAACTGTCTTTATATCTTTAAGAAGACAATGAAGTAAGCAATTCATGGTGGTACATGACTTTAATCCTAACACTCAGGGCTCCGCAGGTAAGGACGAGGCAGGGGGGGTTTCTTTGATATTGAAGTCAGCTTGGGATCCACTACATAGTGAGTTTCCAGGGCAGCAGGAGCTACAAGAAGCAAACAAATAAAAGTAAGGCAATTTTACATATGATAGGGAGTGTAGTTGTAAAGAAGAAAGGATTGTAAGCTAACCAAAACAGATGAGTATTGGTAAAAATTCATAGCTTAAATAAAATAGTAAAAGAGATGGATTTTTAATGAATATTAATTTAGGTTGTCAAGGAAATAAATACCAGATTTTAGTGAAGATATTTCAGTAAAGATATGTTATTTTCTTTTGGGAATCTTAAAGCTCTGAACAAAATGGCTGGAAAGTAGTCACTAGCAAAATGAAATTATTTCAGTAAAGCTATGAATAAAAAAATAAATGATCTGGACGTAGTGGCACACACCTTTAAATCTGTGTGCTTGAGGGGCAGAGGTGAGTGGATCTCTGTGAGATTCATGCCAGCATTGTGTCCATAGGGAATCCAAGACCAACTGTGACAATGGGGAGACCCTGTCTCAAAAACACCCCCACAAAAAAAACCCTTAAACAGAACACACTGGAATGAATATATGCTATGTGTTAACCTATCTAGTGTTAAATTTTGAAAATGCAATAAAATTAATAGCCTTGTATTTTTCATAAAGAATTTGAACCCTGCTTGGAAATATTTTAAAACTGTATATGATCATGATAAAATGTAAATGATTTTTTCGATAATAAACATGAATGCAAAGTACTTGTATGATTTTTCTTAATATTGCATGAATAAATATCTACTCTTTCGTACCCTTTTGATTACCTTAGCAGTATAGTAACCCAGATTTCATGCCTGTCTAAATAATTGGAATTAGCCTGAGGATCTCCTGCATCATAAATGTCATATCATATCATCAAACTCAGTAAAGCCACTCAAGCCCCACAGCCATCCTGAGATGCATGCTGAATCAAGCACTTTCTAAAATCTCCCAGAACACAGGTTTATCTGGACCAATAAATTGAACACTCAAAGGCTGCACATCTAACACCCTATTCAGTGAGTTATGCCTGTCTTTCCTCTATTGTTTTCCAGTTTTTAATATTCATGGAAAACTCATTTGGCAATAAAACATGAGTCCTGAATGGATCACATATGAACTAGTGCATCAGGAACTGATCCTCCTTCCATAGTCTTAAGGATGTTAATTTTTTGTCTCACTATTTGTACTCGCTCACACAGAACACATGTTAATCCCATCTGCCACCATGTTCCACAGCTTTGTGGACCAGGTTGTGAGATGCTCTTTGATTGTTTGCTAAGTCTTACCCAATTTAAGCTATCCCAGAAAGAGTGAATGAGCATTTCCTTTTCTCCACATCCTTGCCAACAGTTGGTGTCATTTGTTCTCTTGATCATAGCCAGTCTGACTGGGATAAGATGGAATCTTAAAGTTGCTTTGATTTGCACCTACCTATAATTACTAAGGTGAATGAACACTTTTCAAGTTGTTTCTTAGCCATTTTAATTTCTCCATCAAAGAACATTCTTTTTACAATAGATGCAGACAGTTACAGAGTTTGACAGTTGGTCACACAAAGCATCTGAGCGATGCCAAGCCCTAAGTGACACATGTACAAAGGAACTTTTACACCTAAGGCTCGTAGAACATAGTGGAACAAGGAAGGGTCTGAGAGAATGCTAACGCATTTCTCAACTCTCACCAGCAAAGCTTCCTCATGCAACAGAGTATGGTGCACACAGAAGGCCACAAAGGGTTAAAGTGTGGAGTAGAGAATAAGAGACTTCAGAGAGTATGTCCCAGGATAGGAGTCCTATATTAAACCTCACTCACCTATGGCTTAGGAACCAGGGACCATTTTGGAAGGGTAGATGGAATGATTCTAAGAGCCAGAATTGTTGTATTATTATAAGGAAACAGTCTTCTAGGTCTCTGAGAAATTGCTCACATGAACTAACAGCAACAATAGTAACAGAATGCACAAGATCCTTGCAAACTCAATCAGACAAAAACTAATCATAGAACTGTGGAAAAATGGACAACTGTCTCCAACTTTAGTCAAAGAACTATTGCCAGTTGATTCGTGCTGTGTGAGAGAGAGTTGATCTTTAAGGGAGAGACTCTAAATAGGCTGACTCCAGCAGATGAACTTGCATTAAGTGACATCTGGGTACACAACTTGGCTTGATAGGCCTTAACATATAGGACAGAATGCATGAAATCTTGTGGGAAAATATAAGGGTGAAATGGGGGAGGGGTTATAAAGATGAGTAAGATATTTTATATAAAATATATACAATCTCATTAAATATATGCATAAATTATATGTTTTTCTTAGTCCAAAATAAGTTATTACACAAAGGCAGGCTAATTCATCTCTCCTAAAATGTGTAGCATTCTCTTGGACTAGGGAAATATCTAGTGGGTAAGGTGATTGCTGTGCACATAGGAGGACCCACGCATATCTATTCCCAGAACCCAAATGAAACTCCTTGATACTGTAGCATGTGATCCTTAGTAAAATGGGAGATGGAGGTAGGAGTATCCCAGAAGCTTACAGGATGGGTATTCTGGGAGCATATGTACTGGTACATAAATGGCAGTGTATCAGACAAGGTAGAAGGCAAATACTGAAACATGAAGGTTTTGTCTGACTTCCAAGTGGTATTATAACTTGCACACATGTGTGTGTGCACACATATACACACATATTATGCACACAAATATATACAAAAATATATAAAATTGTTTGTATTTTGTATTGTTCTCAAGAATTTATTCCTCATTCATTTTAATTCTATGCCTACTGCATAGTACATTTAATATGCTTCCAGTTTCCTGGTTTACATGTGATGACTATCTCATTATCAATTTGAATCTATTCAGTTGAGAACGCCATACTGCTGAAATATTAATTAAAGAAATCCAAGAAAGAAATCAACAAACAAAACCAGAATACATTTTGTTGGATTATTATTGTGTATCACTTAACTACATAATGAAGTACAAAAATAGTTTCTAAAAATATTATTTCTAGGCATGCCTATGAGAGTGTTTCTGGAGAAGTTTGGCATTCAGTTTAGCAGGGTAGCTAGCATTTTGACTGTAGAGACTGACAAATGAAAACTCCACAATGAACCAGGCAGCTTCATAAGAAACAATTTTCTGGATCAAAATATCAATATTGTCCACATTTAGAGACTAAGCCTTAAATCTTGTGTTTAATAACGTTTAAAGTAAATGAGATTAGATATACTATGGAACTGAATTAAACATTACCCTTATGGCCTGTTTTTATAAAAGGAATATAAGAATCAAGAAACAATGTTTGAAAATTACATTTCTTCTCAAAGACAAGAAGAATTTTCTAAGGTAGAAATGTCGAACACTAATCATTTCATAGTCACACTGCTTTTGCAGCCGTACACTTTAAATTGAGTTCTTTCAGGCCGATTTTTCACACATATCAACAAAACAAAAATATCTATAACGTGTTATTCTTTCAAGTCTGCATATAATCTCCACCATCAAAATGCCTGCAAATCTTTATAGTTTTATAGATTATAGATTATAGAAATTTTGAGAATTATACTTCCATAAGTGTTATTAATTCAT
>NW_008334950.1:483044-484438 GCF_000622305.1 Nannospalax galili | reverse complement strand
AATATTTCATATAAAAATTTCTCCACTGGTCTCTATTTTGTTTGATGCTTCAGAGGGGTGATCTACGTGAGTTACATTAACAAGCTCACTTGTTCTCCAGTTTCCAATTGAATTTAGGCCACAGGAAATTTGGAAATCCAAGCAATTGGAAAAAGAAATGAGAATTATCTCAGATGATTTCTCAGTGGCTTCCTCTCAACTGCATCATCTGATTCTGATAGTACTGAAGGTCACAGCTGCTCCCAGTTGGTTCTATCTTCAAAGCTGTCTTTCTTCTTTTAGTTTTAAGTAACTTTTCCTGTAGTCTACTCTTCCAAGCTTAAGCTTATAATAAGCCTTATACAATTAACTTTAGATTTTAGTGTAGTTCATCTGTACCTTTAAATTAATCTTTTTATTAATAACCTTTCCAAGGTGTCCTAATATAAGTCATTTATATCTTTTCCGATTGAGATCCTAAAAAGAAAATCAGAAGGAATTCATCTCAGTTTCCACCGAACACCACAGAACCTGATTCGTATGTGCAGATTTGCTCTGTATGTAGATAAAACCCTGCATTTTAGTATCCAGGATAAATTTTACTTTGCTTAGTTTCACTGAGAAATTTATGCTAACTTCGTCTTTGGAAATAATTTTAAGTTAGGTCAATTGAAGTTTAGAAAGGGAAATGGTTTGCCCAAGGAAATATTTAGCAGAACTGTAATTGGGTCTACAATTAGTTCATTTGATTAAATCATTATTTACAGAATATCTATTCTGGATCTTCTGCTCTGTGATACACTGGAAATAGAGAATTAGCAAATGTTATTTTCTGATTTCCTACTTTAAAACTTCCTCTCTCTCTCTGAACATTGAGTTCAGATAAAAAGAATTCTTTGTCCCAAGAGTAATCTTGTTCTCTCTTTTTCTTTTCTTTCATTTCTTTTTTTTTCTGTTTGAGGGCAACTGTTTGAGCATTCAGTTGAAACTGCTGTGTAGATCAGGCTATAACATGCAATTGTCACTTCCCAATTATAGTTCCTGAACTCCTCACTCTGTGTGATTGATTGGTCACCAATCCTCTCTTTAAAAAATATTTAAACCTGAAGTTTGTATCAAGGTCAACCTTCTAGAACAAAAGTCAAGACAATTTATTTGTTCTGAATCTTTCTGTTTACTTCAAATGTCTAATTACGCCCTCTTGTCAAATCATATTAAAACAATTATGATAACATAGAATAAACATAATAGACGGTTGGAGGAAGCCATACAAGTTATATCTTTTTCAGTGTGCTTTTTACATCTTGCATATATACACTTAGAAATTATCATTCCTAATTACAATAAAAATGCTAACATTTCAATGGCATATAGGTGTAAATTAATTTTGTATAACTTATACTATAATTTTAAAT
>NW_008334950.1:475697-483013 GCF_000622305.1 Nannospalax galili | reverse complement strand
TAGCTTTTTAGAAGCTTGAGATCAATTCTTTTTTTTTAAACATTTTATTTATTATTTTTATTTTATGTGTATGAGTGTTATGCCTTCATGTATTTAAGTGCATCCATGTTGTGCAATGCCCATGGAGGACAGAAGAGGCTATTGGATCCCCTGGAACAGGAGTTACAGAGAGTTGCTAATTAATAATTAATGTGTCATGTGGGTGCTGAGAATCAAACCTGGGTCTTCTTCAAGAACAGTGCTCTTAACCACTGAGCCATCTTTCCAGCCCCAAGATAGATTCTTGTACATTCTTTATTGTATGTGTTTTCCTATATGCTTTAATAATATTTAATATTTAATATAATAAAATTATAATTTTGGTTGTTGCTGAAATATAGAATATGTCTAATTTCTTCAAGATGACCTCACAAATTCACTTCCTCTTCCTAATATATTGGCTATAGTACCATCTATTTGCATAATGAAATAATACAACAGAGGATTTTAATAACTCACTTGCAAAAATATCCACAGGCTTTTATGAGTTTTTAATATGAACCTACCACTGTGATAAATGAAGGATTAGGTTTCATCTTGTTAACTAAAAGTAGCAGTGGAATAATTTTGATTGTCACTGAATGTCCGACTTATGATGGCCAGTTCCACCTGCCCATAGAAACTGCTCCCAGTTCCCTGGATCTTGGGCTACTTCTGATGCTCTTTTCCATTTCTCTTTGGACAGATCCATTTCAAAAGTAGGCTAAGTCTTTTACAAGTACGTCATATCCCCTCATTCTCTTCTCTGTGGATTAGTCTCATAACCTCATTAACATATTGATCCCTTCCTTAGGTAAATAATTAATGTGTGTCTTTTTGGGTTCAGGCATTTTCTTGTCCACTTCACTAGTAAAGAAAAAGCAAACTTTCTCTAATGGAGATTAAATCTAATGAACCAATTCGGATACCAAACCAATGTTTAAACTTTCATTGGGTTTTCAAAACAGATGCTGAGTGTTTTGTCAACATTTACACTTTCAGTCATTTATACCTAAATGCTGATCCAATGCTAGCCAGTGTTCTGGTTCTCTGTGTTGGTTCAAACTGTAGCAGAACAAAATGTTAGATACACTATTTTGTAGTTTCAAGAAAGGTTTGAGCTACTGAACTACTTAAATAACTGGTTTTTATATTTTTTTCAAATGTACTGGCTGATTATTCATTTTTCACATATTCAAACATAAAATGAGAATGCATTCTTATGACAGCATTTGTTCATTTTTCTATATGGGAGAATGAACATTTTCATTACTTTTTATTAATGTCATAACCAATTGCAAATCCAGCAGAGTTTTGGGATTACAGAGTGCAATTAATCAAGTGTGTGGTGACATTCCAGTAATAATTCTGCTTGGTGAAATGTTCTAAAGAAGATTTAAAGGGTCAGAAGTGTGCATTTGTATTTTCTTCTAAAGAATATCTATTTAGCAAAAAAAAAAAAAAAAAAAAAAAGAAAGAAATTTATTTTCCAATTACTTACTTGGAATAAGAATACTCAAAGTCAAACCATTAATAAATAACTTGTAACTTACCCACAATCCATTTTGAAAAATCAAACATATCACCTACTAACCAATTTTAGGTATTCCTGGTATTTAAGAATTATCATTTTAGAAATTTCCACATTTCTGTGTTTTCACTAACCCACTAATGAATTACTCACACTTTTACAATTTATAATTGCTTGGCCAGATTTTCAAAATAAAATTTATTTTATTGGGAACCTTAAAAGATATAATAGGAACTGAAATTATGTCTAAGACCTGTGTATTGCCATTATGATTTGTATATTCTCTTTGACTGAAATATCAAAGAAACAGGTAATTATTTTTCTTTAAATAAATTGCAAAATATGGAGCAGTGAGTCGATAGGATGCCAAAGACTTGTACAATCTGATTAATTTGAGTGATCTAGTATAATAAATAAACTAAATATTGGGGATCACAAACTAAAGGACTTAAACATCTGCACAGGAGTTTGAGACCTAATGACACAGAACCCAAGCCCATCAAAAAGAAATTGGAATGAGGAAGGAGACTGTTGTAGAATCAGAAGCAAGCAATGGGGGCAAAGACAGTGCATGCTTTACCACACATTCTCCTTTAATAGGATCATTGTGAGAGGGGAATTTCATATCCCTGAAGAGAGCTCCAAGGGAAAGGCTTTTCAGGAAAGAGAATGAAGGACTTAGAGCATGAAGATGATAGGACAGGAGCAAAGAATATGAAGATAAAGAGGGTTTTGCTAATGGGGCCTGTAATCTATAGGGCACACAGAGAAAGAGGAGAGGGAGTTGGAAATGGAATTGCATCAGTGGACTTTTGAAGGTGAATAGAGTTAGAAGTACAAGCTGGGGAACAACTTGAATCTCTTCAATGTCTTCAGTACTTCTGATATTGAAGTAAGTTGCTAGTAAGTGATTTGGATCACTCCCCTTGCAGAGATGAGATGTCCAACTATTTGACAGGAAATCAGAGTAAAGATCTTTTGCTGTACAAGGCAGAATTCACAAGACTACCTTTTATTTTTTAGATAAGTTTCTTTTATTTTTTGTGGAATTTCATACTTGAGTGCTGTGTTAATAAAATTTCTACCCCTCACTGTCTAATAACTACCAAGCCTCCCTTGCTCCCTCTAAGTTCACGACCTCTTCTATAATTAATATTATACATATATACATATTGTATATGTATGTATATGTACATATCCTACTAAGTACATTTAATGTTGCTATTATGTACATGTATTGAGGGCTGACCACATGGGATTGTATAACATATCACAGGGCTTGTCCCTGGAGATGACTTATTCTCCCTCACTCCATAGATATTGTTTGTAACTCTGCATGTAGGGGTGGAGGTTTATGAAATTTCCTCCATCTATGTTGGCATGCCAACTAGTGCTGTTTACAGAACCTTATTGTTGAGATTTCACAAATGCAGCTTCTATGTCGTGTCTAAAAGTCACTATCTCCCAGCAAATATCCAGGTCTTCTGCCTCTTACAATCTTTTCATACACTTATCTGTGATTTTCCCTGAGTCTTAGATGTAGGGATTGCATTGTAAATATATAAATGGGTGTTTTGAACCCACAATCATTTATTCTCTGCATTTTCTCCAGCTGCATTGTGGACCTCTGCAGTAGACTTCATCTGCTGCATAAAGAATTTTCTGTGTGATGGGTGAGAGCTACACATATCTGTGGGACTAAGAATAAATATTTAGAATACAGTTAGAAATTATATTGGTTTAGGAAATTGACAATATTAGGTTTGCCTCTAGGGTCTACAACCTCTTCAGCCATTTTTACAGTATCAGGCATGAAATTCTTCCTATTGAATATGCTTTAAGTTCAATTATAGAGTTGTGGCCCAAAATATCTCTGGGTCTCCTGTGCAATCAGACAAACCATACAATTTATTTTATGTGAGTTTATTAACTTACAAAGGAATGAGTACCCAGTGCCTAGCCCCATGCCACTGTGACTCAGAGCCTGCCTTATCAGACGGTGCCATACCCATAGCCCCACTAGCATTCCCTCTTGCCTCTGGGGGGCCAGTGATCTCACCCCAGGTCCACAGGGAGTCAGTCCATTCTGTCTTTGAGTTGCTGTGCAGCTACACCATCACCCTCTACCAGTGCATCCTGGCTTCCATCCCAAGATGGCTCCCAGCTTCCCTTCCTAGTTCCTGCTCCGTGTCAGGCCTCACCCATTAGAGGAACCAGCCAACCAGGAGACAACAGTTTTTTGTTATCCCCAAGATAATGATGCAACTAGTGCATATTTAGGAATATCTTGTCAGGCCATGCATAATTGTGGTTCATAAGGTTTACATGTGGGTAGGACTGTTGATTGATTTTCTCCCTTTAGAGCCTGCCTGACACCTTGCAATACTATGGGAGCTGGACATCAGGGAGGAGGCTTCCAGGTAAGTTCCAGCTTTATCCTTCCTAGTCCTGTGTCTGAAATGTGTGGAGTCTTCAGCAATAGTGTCTTATCAAGTTCTTGGAGGCAACCAAGGGCCATACTATACACACACACACACACACACACACACACATATATATATATATATATATATATATAAAGACCTACACGTTGCCCATCAGGGTAAATATATTCTCTTTGATTGAAACATCAAAGAAATGGGTAATGATAACATTTTTCTTCTGTAAAATATGTAGCAGTGAGTCAATAGGAGGCGGAAGACCTACACATTGCTCATTAGATTTGATATGGAATTTATCTTATATTACTTTGGGAGTCTCTTGGATCTTCCTTCCCCTGAACCAGCAACTGGAAGGATGACTTCTCATACTTGGAAAAGGATTGCTTGATAGTCTACTGGTCATAGGAAGAGCATTATCACTCTGTGTTCAGCAACTTATTGTAAACTACCTGTACGTCTATGTATCTAAGTATCTGTCTATGTTTCTATCTAGCTATCTATATATCATCTATATGTCACCTATAATCTATTATATATAATGTATAAAATAAGACCTTTCCCTATGCTTTTTTTCAAGCATCCTTAGAATTATCTCTCCTTTCTACCCCACCCACTGTACTCTCCCCATCCCTGTTCAGAGTAAAAGGGCCCTTTTGCGATTTTCCTCTATCCCTCTTCATTGCACTTGTGTCCTATGATCCTCCTGTCTAAAACTCATCCAATGTGCCACTTCATCTTTCCTGGTCCTGAAGTTAGTTCAGGTCTCATAATCACAATCTAAAGACTCTGAACTATAATTTAAAAAAGAGAGAGAAAACAGGCAGCACTTGTCTTTCTGGGCCTGGGCTACCTATGTCTAACAAACATCATCCCCCTCTCTATGGGCTTCTTCTTCACTTGACTGTTTCTTTTTTAATATTTTACTTATAATTTTTATTTTATGTGTATGAATATAGTGTTTGCATGTATGTAAGTGAACCCTGTTCATGCACTGCCCGTGGAGGTCAGAAGAGGGCATCAGATTCCCTGGAACTGGAGTTATGGATGGTTGTTTGCAGCCATTTGGGAGCTGAAAATGGACCCCAGGTCTTTTGCAAGAGCAACCAGTGCTCTTAACTGCTGAGTTATCTCTCTACCCCCATGACTGTTTTTGTTGTTGTTGTTGTTGTTGTTGTTGTTGTTGTTGTTCAGAAGCTTTATAGTTTAATGTTGGTCTTAGCTGTTTCTTAGCATTATCTGTTAAAGCAGCTTCTCTGTTTTATAAAACAACCATTCTGAACTGCCTCATGAATTCCATCATAATTATCATTAACTCTACAGTCTTCCAAGTATAACAAGCTGTTATACTTGTGAAACTTTATTGACATTTTTGGAGAGAAGAATCAATATTGTGAGAAATTTCTGTCATTAAAAGATAATGATGATGGTGTGGCATTTGTTTATATGTTTGTATGTGTCTCTGTGTCTGTGTGTGCCTATGTGTGTGTATGTATGTTATACCAATGTGCATGGATGTTTATGAGATATTATAAACTATTTATGAACATCTCTGTTTAGTTTCAGAGTAAGCATAATAGATGAGACTCTCAATAATCTGGTATGTACATAGTCCTTCATTTCCATTACTTTCCTCATACATGATGTCCAAATCATATTTAACAACTTTTGAGTTATTTAACTTACAATTCTTGACAGTCTGTATCTTTATTTGCAAGATTTTCTTTTATTTCATTCTTGGCCTCTGTAATGTTTCTTTTTTCCCCAAATCAGATATTCTAACTTAACCTTGCTTTTAGAATGTTGTATTCTAAATCCCTCTGCTAAGGAGTTTTGTTGCTAAGACTTTTATTTTATTTAAGTTATTTTATTAACTTTATTAACCTTATTGTATTTATTTAAGTTATTTTATTAATTGACTTTATGACTGCAAGTCATATTATGCACAAAATGGACTTTATAATGATTCACTCTTTTTCTTGAAGAAGAAAAAAAGAGAACTAAAAAAAAGGAAGCAGGTGCAGAGCATCACATAATTAGCTAAATCAGTCATCAGGATGTGATTGTCGTGAAGGCTGGGAGGGGATTGAGTAAAATTTCCACTGAAATTACATGAAGGGAAAAGGTCAAATAAACTATGTGTTTGCAAAGTTAATATATTTAACTATTAAAGTATCATAATTCATATGTGGGCGTATTGGTAAATAGGATTTTTAAAGAAGATATTAAGATAAAACGAGGTGATAGTTTAGGCCGTAAACCCGTAGATCTGATGGCCTTATTAGAAGATACTACAACACAAGCACACAGGAAAAATCTATGCAAACAAGCCAGAAGTAGAAGCCTATGCAGAAGCCAAGGACAGGTGCCATGAAAGAAACTACCATTTCTCATGACTTTATCTCAGACCTCCAGGACTAAGAGGAAATATCCCTCTGGTCTGAGTAATGCTTATGAAAAGTAACACAATTTTAGGCCCTTCTTTCATAAAGACATTATCTTGGCAAAATATGTTTAAAATTTTCATCTTGATATTGATGAGAGTGTTAGCATGTTCACAGTTATAGTAGATGGACTAAATAACTTTGAATCATGTTACCGTCTCTATTTTGACTGGAAAGACTGATCATGGGGTAACTTTCAATTAGTTTCAGTAGACAGTGACATTATTGCTTCCTCCATCTCTAATTATTACAGAAAGACATTTGCTTCTATGAATAGGTTGAAATAGTAAAGTAGCAGTACTTACACAATATTGAGACTAGAAAATACACTCATGGTTTTACACTAAATATTATATAGCATACAAATAGTTATTACACAATCGATATATTAATGCTCTTTTGTTGTTGTTATCTTGAGTGATCAATGAACTCGATGATGGGGTTAGTGCCTGAAAGTCATAAAGAAAAAGAGGAAGACATACAAGATGTCTCAGAAAGCAAAGGCTTTTGACACCAAACTTAGTAACCTGAGTTTGATTCTCACAAAAAAATATTGTGGAAGGAGAGAACTGATTCCTGCTCTTGAAAGTTGTTCTTTGACCATAGCGTGCCAGACCCCCTGCACCACAGCACACAATAAATTGTAGTAATTAAAATTTTGGCTATGAGAATAATGAATACACAAATTTATAAGAAAAAATGAGTATATGATGAGTATATGAAACATTTATTAAAGAATTTTTAAGACTAACTTATGTATAAAATCAGACTACAAAGATCTAATCAATATTCATAAGCATCATCTTTAGCAGAGAAATACAAGCAAAATCTGGAATTATTATTTTTATAAAATTGATTGCGTTCAATATTATTCAAAGTAGAAAT
>NW_008334950.1:465000-475585 GCF_000622305.1 Nannospalax galili | reverse complement strand
AGAAAAGTTTAAATAATCTAAGCAGTATATATATGAGACTATTTTAATTAATTTTATAAGAATTTCTACTCAACATTGTTACTTAATCTAAGTAACTGATGCATGTTTATAATCATTTCAGAATCATTTATGTGGCTAAGTTTAGCACATATTTAATATTTCAGTTAAGCTCATCTTTAAGAAGCTGCAACTGAGGAATAATAAAATGATGAAGGGCTATTTATAGATTACCATCAAGCAAAATCTGTGTATTTGTCCTTAAATGGCATTCTACCCATGGAATTAACTGGCAGAATTACCATATTGTCTCCATTCCTGGAATTGCTTAATCATTATTTTCTCACATCTTTCTTTGCACAAATCAATATTCTATGCTGTCAATTTCTCAGGACTCTCAGATTATATCTGGGACTCAATTTATCCATTTCTGGAACTCATGCTTACTCCCTACTACTAAGCTTCCCTTATGTGGACTGCCTCAATACATGGCTTACCTGTTATGTGCTTGTTAAACCTTAACTAATCAGATATTTGGTCTGTCCAGACTTCAGATTTCCTGATGTCAGCATTGTCAGGGGAGCCACTGCATTACTGATTGAGTTCCAGCTGACAAATACATCTACACTGATTGCTGAAAAATTGCACAATGTATTATCATGTTTATCACCATCTTCGCTCATTTCAAGTTTATAAAGGGATAACACATTTTTTTATTATCATGGTCATTTTACACACATTTTTTTTTTAGCAAGTGGGGACGTATAACTGTGAAAATGAACCTGGTTTAAAATAATAAATTAACCTAAATTGACCATGAAATATAAACTTTATGGAAATTTAAAGCCTTTTAAATGATTACAATACTTAATTTAAGGCTCGTTTAATATTGTTTTCTTCTAGTGAAAATTAATTTTATTGGCCATAACGACAACATGTTATTTTGTTTCTAGTCTTCTCAGATTTACAGTATTCTAGGCATTTTATATGGTCAATTTACCTACTTTTATAGTTTTAATGAGATAATTATACTACAATAAAAAAGAAAACGATATCAATAGAGCAGTTTTGCAAACAAAATTTCAAACCAAGTAAATTTTATGATTCCTGGAAAAATTCCATTAAATGTTCATCAAAAGTCTTATAAGAATCTATATCCTTACTAGTTGGGGACTTGTAAAAGCAAATTTAACTAAAAAGTTGAATGCTTTTTAAATTTGTTTATTGAATAAATGATAGCAACAAAGGTCAACTGAGTATGCACAAGTGATATTCCATTATTAACAATATCTTCAGTATCAGGTGAAGGATTGCTTTAGTACTATTGTCTACCTCCCTCTGACTGTATTTTTCTACCTCACTCTGACTATATTTGGTGTATCTATGTGTGTATGTGTGCATCTGTGTTTGAGTATATGGAGGTCGGAAGAAAATGCTGATTGCCTACTCCAACCATTTCCCATTTTATGTTTTCTTTGAGAGTTTCACACATGAGCATTGTATTTGCATTATTTCTATCCATCCCAGCCCCCCTCCAAATCCTACATGTCTCCACTTTTTCACAATTTACTCTCTTCTTTGAATATTACTGTTAATTATACATGCATACATACATTTATAAACACACACATATATATGTATATATATACATATATATGTATTAGTGAATTATGTCCATTTAGGGGTGTTCCTGTATACATGGGATTAGTGTTATACAGCCTTCAGCCATGCACATGCATTACTATATATTGGATGGGTATTTTTCAGTAGGATTTTGAAATAATACATTTCCCTTTGACTTTTAATACCATGTAAATATTATTTATCTCTTTCCTCTATTGTTTAGCCCTCCTCACTTTGTGTATCCTATATTTTCTCCACTTCCCCTCTCTCCAGATTCTTCTTTTCCCTTTCCAGCCACTGTTCTTTTCTATTTTCCTGACTCCCACAATTACTTCAGGATATATAATCACATCTAAGTATTTGTAGCTAGGATCCATAATTGAGAGAAAGCACGCATAACACTTTTTACTTCCTGTGTCTTCATTATCTCACCCAGTGTAATGTTTTCTAGTTTCATTCATTCACCTTAAATTTTTTTTTTTTTTTTTTTTTTTTTTTTTTTTGGTTTGCAAGTGACTAGAACTCCATAGTGTAAATGTACCATATCTTCATTGTCCATTCTTGAGACACATTCAGGTTGTATTAGGTACAAAAATTGTAAAGTTTGAGCTCATTAAGGTAAAAGCTACTGTACAGCAAAGGAAATAATCAGTTAAGTAAGGAGGTAGTTCACAGATTAGGAGAAAGTTTTTTTGGCTATAACTCTGATAGAAAATAATTTTCAGACTATACAAAGAACTCAAACAACAAAGAGTCAAATAAAATGATCCAATTAAAAATAGGATACTGATCTCAAGAGAGAGTTTTCAAAAGACAAAATAAAAGTGGCTAAGAAAAACATTTAAAAATGTTCAACAAGCGTAATAAATGGAGAAATACAAATTAAAACTACTTACTTCTTTACAATTTCATCTTTCCCCAGTCAGATTGGATAAAATCAAGAAATCGAATGACAACAAATTCTGGCAAAGATGTGAGGAAAGTGAAGCCTTGTTCACTGATGATGGGACTGCAAACTGGTACAACCAGTGTGGAAACCAGGTCCAGTTATGCCACTCCTTGGCACATACCCAAAGGACTCAATTTCCGACAACCACTCCACAATAAGTAGGAAATGGAAACTGTCCCCCAATTAATTGTCCCTCACTCACGGAAAGGATAATGAAAATGTACAACATTTACACCTTATGTTTTTGAAACAGGATATCTCTGTGAACCTGGAGCTCATTAACTCAGGTAGACTGACTGGTCAGCAAGCAGGTACCATCCTCTATCTAGTTCCTTGTTTGTTTGATTATGGGTATGCACCACTACTGGCTCTTTATATGAGGCCTGAGGATTCTAACTCACACCCTCATGCTTATGTGACAAGCATTTTACCTACTTAGCCATCTCTCAAAACTTCTTTTTTTTTAAAGACTAATATGAAACCAAAGTACTATCATAGTGGCAGAATGCCCTAGATTCTACCACAATACCGATAATAATGACAGTGAAAAATCAAAATTATAAACAATGGCCTTAATTATTTCTCTGGAAATATGAGGAGAAATGTAATTGCTTTATTTTTCATATCTTGTACTTTATGAAACTTGTAATGTTCATTCTTTCAATCTCTTTCTCTTTCAAACCTGTGTAATTTAAAAGCTAATTAAACTACTATCCCTAGTGGTAAATGCCTATTTACAAAGCAAAATAAAATGTATTTGAATGTTAATCAAGATAAAGGTACCCCTTTGTTTCTCAGATTCTGTGTGAGGGCAGGACTATGCCATCAGTATAAGGAGTATATGGTTCCTTTTTCTTCTGTACAAAGTGCATTAGCTTAAAGAGATATCTGTCCCAATTAGCACATAGATTAAGATGAAACTGTTGAAGCAAATGGACTGTAAAATCCCCTTACTTGAGGAATGATTATTGTTTATCTGAACCTTATCAAACCTAGTGCTTCCCATGTGGACTTGTATGCCTATCTCTGAAATATAAGGAATAAGCTCTTTCGTTACAGGAAAGTGAAAGTACATAATGAGTTACCTTAAGTGACTTCATAGAAGAGCTTTCCTTGTCTTCACTATCTTTTAGCTGCTTACCTGTGCTGCACATAATTCAATGCTTCACTAAAAAATAAAATGGCATTATTATATTCAAGTTTGGATGTTCAGTTTTTAGAAATTTTTTTAAATTATATGTCTTTAAAAAATGCTACATTAGATTTACAATCAGAAAATCTCTAAATGAAACAATGAAATAAAGTGACAACAAAATTTCCAAGACAATGTACTTTATATTTCTTTTTTTTAAGTGTTACAGCTTCAATGAAATATCAGTTAAAAATGTCTTTAAAAACAATGGTGAGACATGTCTTGACATGACTCTTCTTATGTCACTGATTTTGAAAATTTCCACATGGTTTTTAGGTTTCCTACTCTTTCTCTTAATTGTTAAAATACTGTTGATTTCAGAAGATATTACCCTTAAGTTCAGATTGTGGGTGCTGACCACTTGAAGGTTTCTCTTATTGCACAGAGTTTTCAATTTAAAATGTTATAATATTTAATATGTGAAGTTGGAGAATTTGCCATATTTCTAGATTAATATTTGCATGGCTTATAAGTTTAGGCATTAGTCTTTGGAATTTCCATTCTATAAAAATATATAATATTAAGGAGTGCACTAAAATGTGAACTAGAGGAACCACTGGACATGGAATTTAAAAGAACAATCAAAAACATGATTAAATATTTCGATGAATTTAAATCACACACACACACACACAAAAAAAAAAAAAAAAAACCAACAACAAAAACAACAACAAGCGTCATAAAGAACTCAAAGAGGGTCAGACTAAACTCCTGAGTTCCTAAGTTAAGGAAAGTATAAATACACAGATGAATTAAATGACAAAGACAGTTCAGGATTTGTAAAGTTAATTTATGAAGGATGTAGAATTATCAGTATACTCAGACTGAAATTGAAAATGGAATTGAAAAGCTCAACAATCCAATTTAAACGATGGGAAAAGCCTCACCAACGGAATGAATGAAATGGAAAACAGAATATCAAGACTGGACAGTAAGGTTGAAGAACTGGAGCATTTAAGCAAAGATATGAAAGAAATTAAAAACACAGTAATGAAGTAAGAAAAAAAGTGGGACACCATGAAAAGTACAAATATATGCATCATAGACATAGACTAAGGAGAAGAATATCAGGTCAATGATATGGACCAGGTTTCTATAGAATCATGGAGAAAGAAAATTTCTCTAAATTAAGGAAATACATACACATATACATATACATATAAGGAAGCACATAGAACAACAAATTTCTCTAAATTAAGGAAATACATATACATATACATATAAGGAAGCACATAGAACAACAAATAGATATAACCAGAACCAAAACTCCCATGGTGTATCATAAACACCAAATGTACAGAAAAGTGAAAGAATACTGAAAGCTGCAAAAGAAAAACATCAAATTATAGATGAAGGAAAAGCCATCAGAATTAAGATGACATTTCAATGCACACTATGAAAGCCAGAAGAGCCTGGAGAAAAGTATTCCAAGTTCTTAATGATCGTAGATGCCAACTTAGAATACCTTACCCAGCAAAATTGTCTATCACATTCAAAGAGGAAAGAAAAATCTTCCATGATACAAATAGGCTGAAAGAATTCATGTCCCGTAAAATAGACCTACAGAGAATACAAAGGTATACAAAGAACTGAAGAAAGAAATGAAGATATACAAGATGCTACAGAAAGAAAACAAATAAGGTCAGAAACACAAAATAGGACCAAAACAACAAACACTAATTCACAGAAATGACGGTAACCAATACACATCTTTCAATAACAACTTAAAACATCAACAATTTTTTTTAAAAAAAGTATTATATTTGAGGAGGAAGCATGGAAATTTACATCATGCTAATTAGTAGAGGTGATAAACAATACCATTGACATCTACCCGATGACATACACAGGCGCCAAGGATCCAAGTGCAACCGATGATGACTAGTAATAATCAGATACATACAGATTAGAGAGATTAGAGACACATGTGCAAACATCTAAGTGTTAGTAGCATTAAAAATGAGTTTTTCTGTATGAAACAGTGTATTTTAAAATGAAATGGAGATCTTTTTTAAAGGTTAAAATCTCATCCAATTTTATGTTTTAATGGGCTTATACTGAGTTCAATAATATATAACTATATTAATTCAACTGTGAAGCTCGAAACTTGGACCCATTTGTGAAAGAGATGTACTGTTGCTCTGGAGTGTGTTACTGAATATGTTAAAGGTGTAGTAAAAAGCTTCTAATCATGTAGTTATTAAAAATTTTAAAAAGTATAATGATAAAAAATCAATGCTTTTACCTCTGCTTTTAAAAGACATAGACTACTTGAATGGATTAATGCACAAGATCCATCTTTTTGTGGTCAACAAGAAACTCATTTCATTTCCAAATACAGGTACTACCTTAGGGTGAAAGGATGAAAAAATATTCCAAGCAAATAGTACTAAGAAACAAGCAGACATTGCAATTTTAACATCTGACAAAATAGACTTCAAGATAGAATTAATCAGAAGACATAGAAGGTCACTTCATTCTGATCAAGGGAATAAATTACCAAGAAGACATTACAATCATGAATACATATGAACCAAATCATGGCACATTCAATTTTATAAAAACAGGACTTCAAGAAACAGGTTACTCCTGACAGGTTACTCCTCAGTTACACCTGAGTAATAGTAGGTTACTCAAATACCCCAGTCTCTCCAATAGACAGGTCAATTGAACAAAGAATAAACAGAGAAACACCTGAATTAAATGATATCATACATCAAATGGACCTAACAGGCAGCTACATAATATTCCACTCAAGAATCAATAAATATGTGTTCTACTCAGCATCCCAGGGAAATTTCTCCAAAATAGCATACTCTAGCACAAAAGAAACCTCAACAAATATAGAAATAAAGAAATTATTCTATGTACTCAATCAGACCTCAGTGCAATAAAGCTTTAAATTAAAAATAAAAACCTCTAATAATTACACAGATTCATGGAGATTAAAGAACATACCCCTGAATGATGAATGGGTCAAAGAAAATTCAAGAAGGAAATGAAAATATTCCTGGAAATAAATGAAAATGATAACACAAGAAAAGAAAATCTTTGGGACATACTAAAAGCAATCCAAAGAGGGAAGTTTATAGGTTTAAGTGCCTACATTAGAAAAATCAGAAATAGCATAAATAAATGACTTATTGATAGAACTCAGTAATCTGGAAAAGAAAGAATGAATGACAAAACTCAACAGATAAATGACAAAACTCTTAGCAGGAATCAATGAAACGAAAACAAAGAAAATAATACAAAAAATAATCAGTGACTCTAAGAACTGATACTTTGAAAAAAATGAACAAGGGAGACAAATTCTTAGCCCAGCTAATCAAAGAAATGAAGAGCTAATCCAGATCAACAAAATCAGAGGAAAAGGGGGAAACATCACACTGAGAACCAAAAAGTCCAGAACATTATAAGGAATACATTAGAAACCTATACTCTATTAAATTTGAAAATTAAAAACAAGTGGATGAATTTCCAAATTCACTGAAACCACCAAAGTTGACACTAAATGAGATCAACATCATAAGAAGGCCCCCTAAAAAATAAGGAAATCAAAGGGTCCTGACTGAAAAAAAAGTCCAGGCACAGATTTATTCACAGTAGTGTTTTATTGAACTTTCAAAGAATATCTACAACCAATTCTACTTTAATTAAATTCTTCTTCTTCTTTTTTTTTTTTTTTTGGTCTTCTTGAGACAGGGTGTCCCAGCTGTCCTGGAACTCACTAGGTAGACCAAGCTGGCCTTGAACTCACAGAGATCCACCTGCCTCTGCCTCCCGAGTGCTGGGATTAAAGACTTGTGTCACCATACCCAGCCAAATTATTCTTTCTTTAACATTTTTAAAAATTATTTATTTAATAACCACATAATTAGAAGAAGCATTTCATGACAACAGCATTGACATATTCGATAACCATTTTCAGAACTAATATTCATCTGTTTCAAGATTGCTATAAGGAAAATATCTCCATTTCATTATTAAAATACAATTTCATACAGAAAAATTCATTTTTAATACAATTGACACTATGATGCACATGTGTTTCTGATCTCTATATATCTGATGATTACTAGTCACAGTTGTTATTTTCTGAGCTGCTTGACATCTGAACATGGATATAAAGTCATCAGGTAGATTTCAGTGGTAACGTTTTTCACATCTAATTATTAAGTATGGGGTGCGGGGATCTCGGGGCGCCAGCTGCTAGTGTTGCGCCAGTCTCCTGCGCGCACCTGGGCTCCGGTCTCTGTGGATCTCTGCTACCGAGGCTGGCCCGGTCGAGTTCCACCCCAATTTCACCCGTGCACTCTCTCTCTAAGTTCGGGGCCCGTCAGCTGCCGGGTCACGAGGAGAGGTGCAGGGCAGCTAAAGCTGGATTTCCATGAGTCGATGATGGAAGGATAGCACCCCCCGGGGAGACTGGATCACAGGATTTAGTGTTATAGCTTCAGACAAGTGACTCAGCTCAGATCTCAGTGATTCAGCTCCAGCTCCAACTTTATTGGGGTAAAACTAGGACTACTTATAGAAAAAGCCTTAGCTGATAGGTGCTCCTGGAATGCTTCATTTACTTAGGGCGATGGGCTTCTATCAGGCTATCAGACAATGCCTGATTAAAACCTGGTAGCTCCTGTGCCGGAGGGCATGTATCTTGTGACGGGCATTTCAAAAATAAGTCAGGGAGGAGAGCAGAAGGCACCCCGCTGAGAAGAAGAGTCTCCCCAGTCGCGTCGAGCCAGCTTGTGGCTATCCGGACATGGGGAAACTGCTACCTAAACAGCAGGGGTCCCCAACAATTAAGGAGCAATTTTTTTATGCTTTGAAGAATTTTTTTATTTAAAAAAATTAATAACCACATGATTAGAAGAAGCATTCCATTGCAGCTTTAACATATTCAGTAACACACTCCAGTGCAAGGATACATCTCTTTCAAACGTGGCTGTAAGTTTTTAGGTTCATAGTTGAATTAATACAGTCATACTATACTGAACTCAGTATAAATCCTGTAAGACATAAAATTGAATGAGTTTTTACCCTTTAAAGATGATCTCCATTTCATTTTAAAATATGCCGTTTCCTACATTTTTTAATATTATTTTTTTTTAGAAGATCTCCATTTCAAGATATGCTGTTTCCTACATTTTTAAATATTTTTTGAAGAATTAATTTTTTTAATATTTTTAAATTTTTATTTATTTATTTTTATACCCACTTCCCAGATAGCACCCTCCCATAGCCTCCCCCCCCCACTAGAGCCCTTATACTCTGATAACCCTGCTACTGTCTGCTGTGTTGTGGGCACCCCAGCCATTCCACACTGCTTGTCCACCTGGTGAATCTAATCAGCCTATCTAGAGGTCTTTGTTTTAGGAGGGTCAGTTATTTTTCAATTTTTTTTTAGAAGAAGCATGTCATTTCAGGTTTAACATGCCCTACAACAGTTTCCAGAGGGAAGACACAGCTCCTCCAAAAACAGCTATAAAATTTCTAGGTTTGCTGTTGAATCAATACGGTTATACAATATTGAACTCAGTATAAGTCCTGTAAGATTTAAAATTGAATGAATTTTTAAACCTCAAAAAAGATCTCCATTTCATTCTAAAATATACTGTTTCTTAGAGAAAGACACATTGTTTTTGCTACTAACACTGAGATGTTGGTGCATGTGTCTCTAATCTGTATGTATCTGATTATTACTAGTCACATTTGCACTCGGGTCCTTGGTGTCAGTGTATGTCTATAAAGTCATCGAGTAGATTTAGATGGTAATGTTCATCACATCTACTAATTAACATAATATAAACATTTATGCTTCCTCCTCAAATATAATACATTTTTAAAATTTTTTTGAATTTTTTTCTGTGTGCATATATCACACAGAACATCCCAAAACATCTTATACAAATATACAGCCACTTCCCAAATGACACCCTCCCATAACCTCCCTCCCCCCACTAGAGCCCTTATACTCTTATCCCTGCTACTGTATGCTGTGTTGTCAGCATCCCCAGCAGTTCCCCACTACTTGTTCACCTGGTGAATCTAGTCAGCCTATCTAGAGGTCTTTGTTTCAGGAAGGTCAGCTGTTCCTCATCTAGCAGCAATCAGTTGACAGTATTTCTTTAGATAAGATTGGGGTCTGCTGTTTATTTTCCCTGTTCTATGCTGGGTTACTATCTGAGAGTCCCTTGGGCCACCCTGGCCAACAACTCAAAAGAAAGTATCTCCTATTTGGCATTGTTGCTTGTTGTATAGCCTTTACCTATACATATGGACTCTTAAAAAATTATATTGGTCCCTTTAATCTTTGGTTATACTTTCCTTTTGGGTGTTTAAGGCGATACAGTTGGCCCAGATAAATGAATTTATTTTTACCCTTAAGGTTGTTTGAGGATCTGTTCCTCAGGGGTCACATGGGCTTTGGAGGAGACCCTGGCTCCTTTCTTTTACCAGTTCCACCTATGTGAAGATAAGTCAAAGGTCTTACTTGACCATAGCTGGCTTCACTAGGAAGCATGAAGGATGTTTCCTCTACGTTGACCCTCTTTTTGTAGACTGGACACTGGTTCATGTCCATCTAGTGGGGTCTCTTCAGCCTCCTTGATCAAGAGGACAAGTCACCAACCATAATTACAGGACACTTTGGGAGATGTTCATAGTCCCCTTGTTCTAGTCGACTTAGGAGGGCAAGGATCAAAAACTGTCCTTTATGTCCCTCTGACCAAATTAGTATAGGCCTCAAAGTATGTCTATTAAACATCCAAGAAGGTTAGTTCCACCAGTCTGGTACTTTTAATTACTGTGTGCCATGTTGA